>NC_045733.1:1515000-1607500 GCF_008692095.1 Etheostoma spectabile | reverse complement strand
TTTATTTCAGATAATTTTCATTTACATGTGTTGTAGCTGTATGTATGTACAACATTCAACTTCAACATAAGAGGAATGTAGCACAATATGGATGTAAAAGCAGTTATAAATAGAATATATGACAAAATTTGTTTTGGTCAAAATCAAAATATAATCGTGATAATTAATCGTGATCTCAATTTTGATCAAAATAATCGTGATTATCATTTTGGTCATAATCGTGCAGCCCTATGTCTCGCCTGTTGTTGTTATGTGTTTTTGTTGTTTTATGTTTTGTGTGTTGCGGGACTTAACTGTGGATGCACTATTTTCAGGATTTAGCAAAATGAAAGGCAGTAGCAATATCCACATGTACTTTCATTTAGAACGCAGCTTTTTAATAATGGGTGATCTTTCATTTTTAGTTTGGAATGGTGGTGGACTGAATGCTCTTCATAAACAAGCCAGAACTCTGGGCTTACAAAAAAGAGAAATGTTGACATTGCATTATTACAGGAGACTCATTTACTGCAGGTGGACACCGGTCGTTCAGTCAATAGATTCTATCACACAATTGCATCCTCAAAAATAGCTCAAAAACAAAAGGTGTGGCCATTGTTGTCAAACTAAATCTCCCACTTATAGTGTTGTCCTCTTGGTCAGGAGATACAGGCAGGATTGTGATCTCCACAACAGAATTTGTTGCCAGAAAAATTGCATTTGTGTCAGCTTATGCGACTAATGTTTTTGATGGCAATTTCTATAATACGCTCACCAATCAAATGCTGGAGTTAATGGACTGTTCTTTTATTGTTGGTGCAGATTTCAATGTTGTGTGCACCTTGGCAGAGGCCATTGCCCATTCATCCTATTGGGAAGCCCTTTATGCATTTTCTGACCAATTAAAGGACACGGTACATATCGACACATGTTCTGGGAGTGCGCTCCCGTTGGTCAGTTCTGGAACAGTATTGTATCCAAAATCTCCGCCTTGTTTAATATTACTGAGCCTGTTACTGTTAAGGTCTTAATTCTGAATTATCTGTCAGCCTTTGAGCTCTCTGCAACTCATGTGTGCTGTGTTTGCTGGACTTACAGCTGCAAAGAGGATGATTGCAACCTGTTGGAAAACACCACATGACCTGTCTATCCACACGTGGACCCTTTCCTCCCTGGATGTGGTCTATTTGGAACTGTTCACAACGCGGATAAATGGTGTCACAGGGAAGACTCTGGACATGTGGCGGTGCATTACTGACTCTGTGAGGTCACTTGCGCAGGTCTTTGGGCCCTTGTCTTGTGTCTGTCTGTATGTGTGTCTGTTTCTGCGTGTGTCGTTTTGTCTCCCCCCTGCCTTTTTTTTGTTGGCCCTGGGAAGCGTTCTCATCTGTGTATTGTTGTAATTGTTTGTCACTGTTTTTTTGTTCAATATGTAAAAAAAGAAGAAGAAAAAAATGTATTACAAAAAATAATAATGGGCCTTCATTAATATATAAATCTTAAATTACAAAATAAAATTAAAAATCCTCCCCAATTTGTTCATCCTTACCACCTTCTTGTTTTGTCCACTTTGATTCCTTTTTTCCATCTTGACCTCATCTACCCTTCCATAAACTCTTGTACACCCTTCATATTTTTCAGGATTTCCTTTATTGCCCTCAAATTAAAGTTATGTTGAGGTCATCATGAATGAGACTAACAAATTAAATGACAAATGTCATTTTGTTAGTTACCAAATGTACTGTGGCTTCATGAATTCTAATTACATTAATAAAGGACAACATACTGCTGTGTATGTTTATTATTCCTATGCATTTTTATATATTTTGTATTTCTCACATTCCATCCACTGCATGATTTTCTTGTGAAGGTCACAGAAAAATAAATTCTAGGTTAGGCTAAAGGCTTGTATCTTTATGCAGCTGGCAGAGACTAAACAGCACTTTCACCCCGTGTAGATAGTGTGTAGGGCTTAATGTGTTGAATGTCAGTGGATATCAGTCAGCAGGTCTTGTGCTTCACTCTGCTCTACACAGTCAACACTGCGTTTAAACCCTAAATGACATTGAGCGCACGCACGCACGCACGCGCGCACACACACACACACACACACACACACACACACACACACACACACACACACACAAAGAGGTTTTAACTTTTTCAATAGGAAGGAAAGGAGAAAGTGAGAACAATGTTTACATATCCTGCGAAAGATATATGACTATAACAACAATTTTATCATCTTATCTACTAAAACATCTAGGGAGAAACTTAACTCTCCGTCATACAAGAGCATAAAAGAAACATATCTAATACATGTTCCTTTTCTTATTTCTAAATTTGTAATTGTCAGGTCCCTCCAATCCCACAGCACAATTAAAACATTTTCCAATTTAAATTCAATTGTGGAAGTGTTGTGGATCACCAAATATGACTCCAAACTCATGTATTCACCCTCAATAAAAGTGTTACAGTAGAAAAGGGGCAACAGAGCACAAGTTCAAGCACAAAGAAACAATCCCAGAACTTGCAGTGCATCACTGCCTTCCCCAGCCACTTTAACAGGCTTTCCAACCCAAGACTTGAGCTTTGTCATCAAATAGACATTTCAAAGGGTCACCCCCTCTACACCTTTGAAGGTCAGGTAAAACAACGCAGGCAGAATTATTGTACAGCTGTCTTGTCTGGCATCCTGCTTACTTAATCCCCACACCTTTTTCATTGTGGAAACAGGTCAGCACCTGATTGATGTGTTGGGTAAGTTTCATTTTTAGTGATGTTATTATATGCAGCTTGAACACAACATTTAAAGATTTAAAGAAGAGGTAAAAAACATTACATTCTTCTCTACCCATCTTCTTTCAGCCTCCTCCCTCTCCTCCAATCTCGTGTTTTCTTACCATGTCCCTCTCACTTCAAATTTGCTTGTGTACTCACTCTTACCCGAGCTAACCCTGACTTCCTCTCGTCTCCTTCATCACTTCCAGACTAATTCACTCCCTCCCTCTCCTGGCCCCCCGTCTCTCCCCTGTTCCCTATATTCCCTCTTCCCTTCACACACACCTCTCCCTCTCCCTCTCTTGTCTCTCTAAACTCGCTCAAGCACAACTAAGCCGGGGGTTTGAGTCCCAATGAGAGCGGTTAGGGCAATCAGTGCTTTTCACACCCTCTGATGTTCTTAAAAGGTGGAGGGATCAGACGCCCCTGCTGTACAGCTGCACTTCACTGACACACCAAGCACACATACATACACATACACACAAACAAACTCACATGCTCACATACACAAATATACCAGTAAACCCAATATGGTCAGACACACTCACAAATCCACACTCAATTGAACACCCACATCCGTACACGCACACATGCACACACGCACAAGCTCACAAACACACACACAATGGGAAATCCTGTTGAGCTACAATGAGCTGGTTATTAAGGTCAAAACTACCACACTGACAGAAGAGAGACACGTAGTGTCGATACGCACCAGCCCAGAAACACAACCACACATTTGCAACAGAATTTTGTCAACAGTTGGGAAATCTATTTCAGAGTTTACTAATAACTAACTAAAAATAGTTTGCAGGCTGTATGCCTCTGATCACTAACTTTGTATACATCTCTTTAGAAAATAATGTGCTGTTGCCAAAAAGTTTATTTTCTGTCATCTGTATTACCGAGCATGTCCATTTCCACACCACATCTATAAAAAAAGGGTTATGGTACTTTAAATGGTTGGCTTTCTCAATTATTTCACTGTGAAATTATTAAAGGTTTTGCTTTTGTAAAAAAACAAAAAAGAGTGAATGGGCCAAGCTGTAACTGTAGAAAAGTTATAGTGAATCATAAGAATTAAAAAGCTCACAGTGTATAGGTGGCATCTTTGGTTGGATATATTAATATTAACTACTTAAACAATACTTTAAAATAGAACAAATGCAACATAAAGCTTAAAAAGGAAGCATGCAAGTTAAAATGCTTAGGAATAGTCCTTGCTGGTGTATCATTCAGGTCTGTGGGATCAGGTGTGCATGATGGTGTGATATAAAATGCAGTTAGGAAACTGAATGTACAGCTCCATGCTCCCCGTAATGCGGCAAAGAGCAGTGACGCTATCAATTTACACCGTAACGGACAGCACAGTCACTTTGCACCAAAGTGAAAGACACCAACACACACACACATACAGGCACAAAGTTCAGGGGGATTAATTCACTGCATCATGTCATCAATCCTACCTTACCCCCTACTGTCAGAAAGGAAGGAAAAATGTGTAAAAAAGGAAAATTGAAGCATAGTGCCCTTAATACTGTGCTAATATCTCCATCTTCTCTCCACATTCTCTTTTCAGCCGTCCCTCTCTTTTTTCCTTTTATTTTTACTCAATTTTCTCCTCTCTTCTACTTTCCTATCCGCTCTTCATCAATCCATCCTCTCCTGCAGCCTCAGCCAGCCGCCTTGATGAGCGGAGGCTCTTAGTCACATTGAGGTCACACACACACACACACACACACACACCACCACACACACACACACACACCACACACCACACAAAACACACACACACACACACACGGGGAAGGGGTCATCCTGGCAGGGTTACACTGCACAAAGTCAGCTTCCCATAATGTGGCTGCTGTCGCCTGCATCACACCCTCATGATCCAATTAGAAGCCTCGATTCCTCCAATCAGCTGCTGTGGCACCCAACGGGTAGACGGGCAGGCAGAGGCAGGCGGGCAGCGCCAATCTCGTAAGTGCTTTTAAGGGATTAGAAGGTGGGTGGAAAGTAGGGAGGGAGGGGAACACCTCTCTCTCTCTCCATCCTTGGGGTTCTCGTTGTGTTCGTTGTGTGACCAGAGCACTACAATACCTCTTAATTAGCACCACAAATTATTTCTGCACTTCCACATATACTAGTGTACTAGAAGTATGGGAGGCAAAACAAGCACTTTTGTAAAGGTAAATACAAGCTGGACAATTTCCCTATTAACTTCCATTGCTTGTTTTGCCACTGCTGACTGCAGCAATATCGCTTAATACTGGACCAATGTCAAAGATTGTTGTTCCCATCAGTCACTTAGAAATAAAAACATAGGAAAATACTGTCCAGGTTTAAAAAACGGTAGATACCCTTAAATGCATTTTAAGGTACTGCTTGTGCAAGGTGCTAAGAATACATTTCAGTGGCATTTAGTTTCATGCAGTGAGTACACATGGTAATGTGTGCCTGTGCATGCCTTCACAGATGTCCTTGTGTAATCCATTAGCTTTTAAGAGAGAGACAGAGCTAGAGAGTGGGAACAAGGGAGAGAGAGAGAGATCTTGATAAGGTTCAGAAACCTGGCTGTAGTGAGAACCCGTTATCAGAGTTCCTAAAGGGCAGATAACACAGGAAACCACAAACACTGTAAATTACAGATACACTATCCAGAGTATATCTACTTTTGTTTATAATAGCAATCACTAATTTAAACACACCACACACACACACACACACACACACACACACACACACACCACACACACACACACACACACACACACACACACACACACATCTTTAAAAATGCAGATATGTGCACAGACATACACTTATTGTAACAGGCAAATAACCATGCACAAAGGCAAACACACCACACCTTTTCGGCCTCATGTACTTGTTATCCGTGCAACCAGTCAAAGTTTAAAATTGGCAGAAACTTTATCTTCAATAAACCATTTAGTGAAGGTCAATATTTAGAAGAGAAAAATACATGTTTTTTTAAAAAGGCTTATAGCAACCATTATCCACAGATCCCACACACACGAGAGTTGGGGGCATGTGTTTGAGGTAAAAATGTGTGTTATAATATCTTTAATCAAACATTTAATATCTAAAATTCTGATATGGAGAAATACCACCAGGCCTGTGCTTTTAGTGAGGTGGGTTTATCTACTGTATGTCAGGCACGTGCACGTGCACGCACACACACACACACACACACACACAGGATAAGTGTAAGACCAGTGAGGAAGTGATCCTTTACATCATAGCTGATAATATACTCAGTGTTATTTTTTAATGTAATCTGTTATCTATGACCTCTGGTGAGATTTGTAGACAAATGCAACTACACTGGCAGCACCCAAACCATTCACCCCTCCTGAGTCTCGAGTTACTGTGACCTGCAGTTGATTAAGTTAATCAAATGACATTTCAAAATACAGTGAGGTAGGCTGTGGAATTACAGCAGAGATCCAACAGAAATGTCAAGTAGGTTTCATAAATTGCCATTCCAAATTCGGTAAAACAAGCACTGCTTCTCTTTCGGCTGGGTTTAGCTTGAGACTAAGTGCTTTAAAGCTACATTGTTTAAGAATTGAATTGAGTTGATATCACATATCGCAATCAACTCTCTCTCGCCACGCAGTCAAAGTACGTATTGCAGCTACGGTAGCCATCACACTTCAAAAAGCAAAAGTGTCCAAAAGGAGGTCTATCAGCCGTGGTTGTTGGAGTGCACGTCAGAGAGTGGCGCAGACGCTCGCTTCACACCGTGAGCAGGCACGCGCGGCACCCGACGGAAAGGAGAGAGAAAGAAAAAGAGACTGCAGCGGTCCGGAGGATAATGAACTAGTTGGGATGTGGTGTGTGCGTCTAAAGCAGCTCCAATGTTCACTCTTTTTTTCTGATGACACCAGTCTCTTGCTCTTTTCTTTTTCTGGGTGAAGAAGAAGACTCCAGTTTCTGAACTTTGGATTTTGAATACGTGTGGTCCTCCATGTTTCCTTCTTCAAACTTGCAGGGGCCAGGAACTGACGATACTCATTGGCAGTAGCTAGGAGTCGAAAACGCAAAAGGCGGAGCAGTGTAGCCTGTATGTCCCTTACCGGCCAACGTATTTCAAGATGGCGCATGACTATGGAGAGTCTACCCCTGTTCATGCAAGCGCAAATGTAATGCCCATAAGCATACCTAAAATTGATGGCGGTGGTCAATATTCATAAAAAAAAAAAAGTTTGTGAATAGGCAACACAGATTTTGATAACAAACTACAACCGTTGCACTATGTAGCTTTAAAGACTATATGCTGGAAAGTAAGCTATATGTATAAAGCTATCCATGTAGTAAAAAAGTTACTGAAGTGTAAATAACCTGATCAATGCCGTTAATACCTTGTATCAATTTTTGTGCTAGACAAGCCTGTGACACTACACTTTGGAGGAGAGAAAAATCTACATCTAAATAATCTAATTATATTCCGAATTCAATACAAATTAAACTCTTTCTTGGGTGCATTTTGAGCCAGTGGAAGTAAGTCTATGTCAGGTTTTGCCACATGCAAACCCTGAAACCAGACTATCCTTAACATGGTAAGAAATGTGAAATGCAATTACAGTAATAACTAACATGTTATCAATGCATGTATTCACTGACAGTGGGCAGAAAGAAACCTACATCGTACTGCATTAGTACTGACTGCATGATAACAAACTTTTTTTATTTAGTTTTTTTAAGGTCAACATTGTTGTGTTGGTATGTGTGTGTTTACCCACCACTGTGCAGGTTTTATCTTTCTCCTAAGCATTTTGCTTGAGGCGTCAGGACCTCAATTAAAAGAACTGCTTGTAGCAGTCATGAGCTTGAAACACACACACACACACACACACACACACACACACACACACACAAACACACACACACACACACACACACACACACACACACACACACACACACACACACGCGGCACCTCTAAAGTATGAATATTTCACAATATCTAAGTCCTTTTACCTTGGAATGACCTGATTGTCCCACCCTGTATATGTGTGTGTGTGTGTGTGTCACTTCATTTCCATAAAGGTATGTGGAAGTGCATTCAATCTACTGCTCGAGCAAAGACATTGACACTAATACAGACCCAGAGGACTTGGTCCAATGACACAGAATATTTAGAACATTAATGCCCTTTCTCTTAGTTTTTACATCTCTGTGGCTTAGTGATGTAGCCTTTGTCCTACTTCCACCACATTGGTTGAATGGGACAAAATATAATTCATGACATTAATCACAACCCATTTCCTTCTGAACCACCTATACTTTCTTTAACGATTCCCTAAATATTATTTGATAAAAAAAAAATATTATTTGTGAAGTGAAATGCCTTAAGATAAATCCCACTCTTCAGAGTTCCCTCTTTCTGACTTATAATAGAAAAGACCATCTTCAAACGTGCATTGCATCAATGACTAATTATTATCATTGTGTTTACATTACATGCCACTAGGTTGAGTTCCCCACAAGGTTCACTGGATTGCTCTATGGCAAAAAAAAAAGAGGGTACAGTTGTGCAAGCACAAACAGTACTGAAGCTGTCTAAATATCTCACACTTTTACAAAAAACAACAAATATCTTAATTCAGCTTCAATGCTATGATCACCTTTAAAGGGTGCTTTGAGTCCTTGCGAACTTGGATGTTTTTTTGGTTCTCCAAAAGCAGCTAAATCATAGGTGTTTTATACAGCTGTCACCTACTTTAATAGCTAAAGTGAGTTAGTTTGCAGACACAACACACACCCAGTCAGAGACACACACACACATGTAAAATGAGAGCAATAGGGGAATTGCTTTTTCTCACTCTTTTTGTCTCTCTTTCTCCATGGTAATTTAAGAGGCCCAGTTAAAAGTGTCTCAGAGAGAAATGCAACACACATTCTGTGTGCACTAATCACATGCGGCAGCCTCTTTCTAAGTTCTCAGCCCTGCATCACTTACCAGGCTTTTCAAACAAATTCCACACAGCGAAGTGAGTTGCGGCACGCGTTAAAGAGCCAGGCTGGCAGTACAAGAACTACACAGTGAAAAATTCACAAAGTGTATTAGAGCTCGAACTGCTGTGTCTAGGACAGATGATTTTTTTCATCTTAACTAAAGAAGGAAAATCCTACAAAGCTAGTATATTGTAGCTGGTTCTCACTTCTTTTAAGGGGATGTGTGTTATTTCAGGTGTGTTATTAAGAAACATGAACAAGTTGGGATGAGAGTTAAGGTCAGACTAGTCTATATCCTTGATGTTACACTTTGCTCTGGGGCCCAGGAAATTTTGACGAATACATATATTTTCCATTTCCTTCCACCTTCTTTGTGTTGGGATTTTAAATTCGGTGTATTATTAAGGAATATTATTGACTGCTCTTCAGATCTCTGCAGGGTAAATTGAAACAGCTAGCTATACTATCTGTCCTTGCGCACTTGGATGTTTTTTTGTTCTCCAAAAGCAGCTAAATCATAGGTGTTTTATACAGCTGTCACCTACTTTAATAGCTAAAGTGAGTTAGTTTGCACACAAAACACACATCCAATCAGAGACACACACACACATGTAAAATGAGAGCAATAGGGGAATTGCTTTTTCTCACTCTTTTTGTCTCTCTTTCTCCATGGTAACTATTTTGCAGCGGCTCTGTGCGGAGTTAAGCACCGCCCATGGCAATTCTGATTGGTTTAAAGAAATGCCATTAAATCAGAGCACGCTTTCCTCCCATTCCTACTCGACTAGCCAGACCCTCCTTTAGCATGCTTTGGAGGAGTGTCTGGCAATGCGAGACTAAGGTCAGACTGGTGGCGCAAGTAGTAAGTTCACTGTAATATGAATTTTGGAAACAAAAAACTCAACACTACTGCACTGAATCCATTACCCCCAGATGGGGTGACAAGCAGGAGAGAGGAATACGATGAAAAAGTCCCTCACAGCATGTCGCTTGCTAATTTAAAAAGAATAATGAAGGAAAGGAACATTGCCTTGACAGCTCTGACAACTCATTCTTTTTTCTGTCTCACCCATGTTTTCCTTTTGTCCTCTTTTTCCACTTATCCCCACTTTATTGTCCCCTCTCAACCCTCTTCTTCCTGTGTCCTCTCTCTCTCTTTACCCTGTGCTTGCCAAACACCTCTCTCTTGTGTTCACATGAAAGACAATTAGGCCCAGTGACATCAAACCCTGCAATGACAGTTGTGTCCACACACACAGAGGCACAATCCACCTCTCCTCTGCCAGACAGCTTTCTGTTCACTCCGAGAGAGGAAGAAGAGCCCATGGAGAGGAGAGGAGAGGAGATCTTGGGCCACTTAAACAGACTTTCATTGTGTAGTGTGCAAACTAATTATGATTATGCATTATCTTCAGAATTTATTTACATGGTGCCTGAAAATCAAAGGCAACTCCTCATTTATATCCAAACTATGAAGAGAAAGAGAGAAGCAGGAGAACCGTATGTATAGAAAGATGTGTCTCTGTCTCTGCAAAAAGACTACATAATTTATGCTTCCATGAGCGTGTGTCTACTCAGAATTATCAGCATTACCACTTGATAGTTTCGAGTAATATCAATTTTTTTTTTTTTTTTTACTTTTTTTGTGGATTTAAAATAAGTCATTAGATATTTTGTGTACTGCTGCACAGATGGTGCATACTGCTGACCTCAATGTCCCTTGAAGACAAAAATTATTAAAAAAACTTTAAAAAGTTATCTGTTAAAAAAACTATAATAATGAAATGAATGATTAAGCTAGTAAATGATGAATGAATTGGGAAAGAGCTCACCTCTTACCAGCATAATCAGGCTATTGATTAAGTCAGCTTTTCTCATAGAATTGACCATTTCTTATAGATTATCAATACTTGAGCCACTTAGGCCATTTAGAGGTGACTATGCAGCAAGAGCCCTGTTGCAACTAATGAGCATGGAATTTAGTCACATTTAGTAGAAAGTATCTGTGCGTGTGCTTTTTTTTCAAGTGCTGCAATCTTGTATTTTGAGTAGATAAAAAGTGATCACGTATTGATTTGAGTAAATTCCTGTCTTGTTCTTCCATCAACAGTGAAATTAAATTAATGTATATTTTTTGTGATTATCAAAAAATGCTTGGGCAGATTTGATAATTAATCAAATGTGACACTCAAAAAGAAAAGGGAGAAATACTGAGGTTAGTGCACGCACGCACACACGCACACACGCACACACGCACACACGCACACACACACACACACACACACACACACACACACACACACACACACCACACACACACACACACACACAGATGTTTCCACTAAATGTGGTGGGAAGAGAAGGGGAACCCGAGCTGGATCAGGAGTGGGATAACAGGAGTCCAGGAATAGTGGCAATCAATGAATGGATAGATGGGTGGATGGATGGAAGGACGGAGGGGGGTAGGTGGTGAATGGGGGAGAGTTTAAGGGAGAGAAGATGAGTGGTCTCCTGGGTGGAGTGGTGATAGTCTTGCTGGGTGTCTGTGAGACCAAATCCGTTCCAAACTGAGGGGAGAAAGGTGGGAGGAGAGGAAAAGAGACAGGTAGGGGATGTGAGGAGAGGAGAGGAACAAAACGGTGCCATGATGATGCGGAGAGAGGAATGAACTTAAAAGATGTATTGCGGTATGCATATAAAGGCACTGGACGAGATGAAGTGGACAGTAATATCAACCTCACACCTCTTTTCCAACAATTCCCTCTAATTGAACATTATTTTGGATTCGGGTTTAAATCATTGCATTACAATTACATTTTTATTTAATGACCTGTAATATTAACTCAGAGTCATGTCACCTACAGACGTTTTCTGATGACTCTGCAGTTGCTGGGTGTATAAGGGATGGACAGAAGGGAGAGTACATAGCGCTGGTGGATGACTTTGTGGAGTGGTCTAGTAAGAATCACCTGCTGCTGAACGTGGATAAGACCAGAGAGATAGTGATTGACTTCAGAACGAAAGAAACAGCTACGCAGCCCCTTTGCATCCTGGGAAGAGACGTGGACATAGTTGAGGAGTACAGATACCTAGGTGTCAACATCGACAACAGGCTTAACTGGAAAACCAACAGTACTGCTGTTAACAAGAAGGGGATGAGCAGACTCTATTTCCCAAGGAAGCAGAGATCCTTCAATGTGTTCAGCAAAATGTTGGAGATGTTCTACCAGTCTGTTGTGGCCAGCGCTCTGTTATCCTCCGCCATCTGCTGGGGCAGCAGCATCGGAGCCAGAGACACAAACAGACTGAACAAACTAAAAACTGATCAGGAAGGCTGGCTCTGTGATCGGCTGCAAACAGGACACGTTTGAAGCTGTGGTGGAGGGGGGGTCACTGAACAAACTGTTGTCTATCATGGATAAACCCGACCACCCCCTCCACCCCACACTGGTCCAACATTGGAGCACCTTCTATAAGAGGCTCCGACAGCTTAGATGTCGCACGGACCGCTACAAGAAATCATTCCTACCACAGGCAATAAAACTTTTTAACACCTCATAACTGGGTGCTAGATAAGACTCTGATACATCACAGTACTGCACTAAGTGCAACCTGCACAATAGGTTTATCTACATATTTCTCATACTAGTTAAGCAGTTGCACATTTTTGCATTCCCAACTTGGTTATATTCAAATATTTGTTCTTGTATTTTATTCTATTATTATTTCATGTATATTGTATGTATGTTTATTGTATCCTAGTATTTAATTTATATTCATATTCTGTGTTGTGTGACTGATTTTGCTGCTGTAACACTATAATTTCCCATTTTTTGGATCTATCTATCTATCTATCTATCTATCTATCTAAGCATACCTTACTTCAATATCAGACAAGCTGTGGCGCATCACTAAGCAAAGGCCATGTATTTAAAGAGTAAGTCAATGGTTTAAACTAAGGCTGCACAATTAATCGAATCTTAATCACAATCACGATTTTGACTTCCCACGATCAAATTTGCGTGATCGAGCATTTTTTTTTTTTTTTAAATGCGTCATTTTATAGAACGCTCCGGGTTTTTTTCAAAGCCAATCTACCCCTCCCCCTTTTCAGACAATAGCAGTGACCAGTGCTAGTTGGTGCTAGTTAGTGTCTGTTGGCTCACAGGGCTGTAGGGCGCAAGTAACATTTTTCCTCTAGGTCTCGCCGGTGCACCTAATGTCCTTGCATTTGCTGTAGTGTGGTTTATATGGATATGGTTTAATTTTGCGTTACATGACCCATTTCTTCTGTAAAGCCGTGTCTGTGTTGGATCTCAGTCTAAAAAGTTTGTACACAACAATATAGACCAAAAACCTCTCAATGTTAACCTATTCAGGCTCAAATATATTTGCATCGGCAGAACCAGCAGCATTGGCTCTGCACAGCACCGCTATAAAATGTACCATTTTATTGCACAAAATGGCAAGTAAAGATGAACCCAAACATCAGAAAAGGCGTTTACATACTATATGACACAGAAAAGCCTACATCAGACAGAAATCACACATGTAACATATCCTTTGTGCATTCACAAAACACAACGACACATTTTAGCTAGAAGCCATCCTCAGTATTCACCATTTTTTACTAAATAGGACGGTTACTAGGGTACTTAAATAATAACGCAAGAAGCATAAAACACATTGTAGGCTGTCAGCTCTGCTGGGGAAATGGCATGGACAGTTAAAGAAATGGACCAACAAATCTCGTTGGTCTAGACGGACACCAGTGAAGGATATTAGAAGCACTTTTCCGGTAAGTGCTGAGCGTTACTGCGCAGCCCCCAACTGAGCTTGATGACGTAGACGTGACGTGAGCAGTGTCGGAAAGTTGTAAGGCTTCTGGTTGCTGTGCCAAGAGAACTCTCAATAGTTCCCAATCTTGTAACGGAGAGCATAGGTACATGATAGGAGATAACATAGGCACAGGCTAATTATTGCTAACTAAAATGCTAGTTAACATTAGTAATTAAACCTTAACAGCTAATGTAAGTCAAAACTGGTTGCGAGCTTCTCTTGACAATACAGTGATTTGTCGACTATGTGACAGCAAGTCGCGTGGTTATGACACAATCGTTAGCCTATTTTTACAAAAACATCTGCTACGGAGTCACAACGTGAGATACAAGGTAATTATACATTGTTGTGTTTCTTTAGAAATAAACAATGGAAAAATAAAGTCTTTAAACAATTCAGATGTAAAGTCATTCACTGTCAAAATGACATAAAAATGAATGGTGGTCAGGGGAATGCTAACGCCGGGTGAGTACTTCATAGCAGTAAAATGGCACCATAGGAACTAGACTTAGAGAGGAGAGGCTTACCCCCTTAGGAAATGTCTGCACATGCTGCAAAAAATATTTATTCTTAAAACTCCTTAAAAGTCCTTATTTACACTGTTTTCCATCCAAGAAAACTGTCCGTACCACTTCAAATTGAAGCCATTGTTGTCGCGGTAACTTTTAACAGTACATTGCGTAACACATCCATGGTGCATTGTCTATAAAGCCAGCTCGCTAACGTTAGCCGCTGAAGGCAGTCCCGAGAGTCGGCCTGTTGTTACCATAGCAACCACCTACGTTCTGAAGGCTTCCTAATTGTTTGATCCTTATTCTCTGGTTAAACAATTTTGTTTTAATCAGAAGAGAAGACACATTAAAAACACACAACTACAGTACTTCTGTTTCTACTTCTGTTTTTACATACCCTTGAATTTTTTTCATAACAAAACATATTTTGATCAAACTTGGCAAGACGGGCCAGCCCTGGCTCATTACTGATTACGCGCATGAACTGAACAGCAAAATGCCTAAAACAACAGTGTGTCAATGTGAATATCACAGTAAAATCATATTGCAATCCAAATGTAAACATACCACTTGGTCTCCATAAGATGACATCTTGATATGATACATAAACGGTAAAGAAAAGACATGTTAAGAAATGACGAAAGAAGTTGGTGTAAGGAACTCTGGAGTTCCCAAGTAGAGGTAATTTCTTTCATAAAGAAAACACACATGACCCCACACACATGACCACAACCCCACAACCACAACCAAACCCACATACACACACACTAGAATAGCTGTATTGATGAGGAGGCCTAGTCAATGACCATCATAGGAAAACAGAGACCGCCATTAGCCAGCCAGTCAATCGCTAAAGCATTCTGGGTAATTCTAGCACACACATACATCCAGACACAGGGATACACACATTGACAGCAAGACGACACCACTCAGGGGCTTCTTAAGCAAACATTAAGGCCAGACTGGATTTATTTCATCACTCTGTTTGGTATTACTTATATGATCATGTTCTGTACCTTCCAGCTTTCTGTTTCCTTATGTTTCTCCTCATGCTCTCTATATCTGCTTTATTCTACATCTCTTTTTTTGTAAACTTTTTTTTCATGTTCTCTCTATCTCTCTCCACACCCTTTCTCTCTACGGGGTAAAGTGGCGGTTAGTTGTTCCTCTGGGGTCTTAACCAACTCTCATTAGTGCAGTGCAGTGCAGTAGTGTGTATGTGTATGTGTGTGTGTGTGTGTGTGTGTGTGTGTGGTGTGTGTATGTGTACAAGTGGTGGGAGCATTAGCCAGCCAGCTAATCAATAGGAAAAACCACTGGGCCCCTGCTTATGTTACCATCAGCGCTATTTATAGGGAAACACACATGCCCACAAAAAAAAATCACAAATAGCCGTATGCTATCACACACACTGTTGATAGAGTGTTTGACTCAGACTTTTAAATTCAAACTCAACGTTAAGCTGATAAGATTTAGGAAAGATTTTCGCAAAACTGTGACCTAGATCAGGGTTTTACTGGCCCCTTGTATATTTCACTGGCCTGAAAAAAGAGGGGGAAAACTTTTGAAATGATTGTAGATTTACTGACAGCGTTTGAGCACTTTACTGCAGAAACTGACTTAGCTAACGTTAGCTTGTAATCATTAGCGCACCCCGCCGTCTCTCCGCCTCACTCCCAGCCTTTAGGAAAGTACTTCGCCAGGAGGAGAGCAGAAAGCAGCAAACAGCAGAGGCTGCAGCTGCAACTGGGTTAACGTTGGGTGCAGCACCTCAACCAAAGCCAGGCCGGAGCTGCTTAGGGGCTGCAATGTACACTAATATTACTAGCTAGCTCCCAGAGGCGAGCGGACAGCAGCTCCGGTCTGGCTAAGTTTAAGTAGCTGCAGCCGCTACTGAAGGTCCACAGCATGTGTGGACTCTTTCTGTGTAAACTCCATTTCTAAACTACGTTACAATAACGTGTTGCACCTAACATTAGCATCAAATTACTAAGAACTGACTTGTGACTTTGATTGGAAAAAACAATATCACTGGCTCGAACCGGCCAGCTACTGGCCAATCATCTTGCCCGACAAACTGTTTTACTAGCATTGGGCCGTTGAGCACAAAAAAAACCTGAAGCAAAATTAGTTTTCTTTATTTTAGCCGTATGTAGATTGACAGAAGATTGTTG
The DNA here is from genome assembly GCF_008692095.1 of Etheostoma spectabile. Classification (NCBI taxonomy): domain Eukaryota; kingdom Metazoa; phylum Chordata; class Actinopteri; order Perciformes; family Percidae; genus Etheostoma; species Etheostoma spectabile. The sequence continues at coordinate 1,591,233 of NC_045733.1, read as the reverse complement.
AGCAGGTAAATGCATTCACTTAATAAGACATTTTTTGGCCCTATGTCAAGACACAATGTCAAAGGGTGACTGCTTATTACATATGTTTGTTTCTAATGTTTTAGGCTATGCTGCATGGAATGCTTTGAAATGTTTACAAAACAGGCACTCTAGTGGCCCAAAGGTCTAAGAAGTATAACATATAATTGCAATTTCCTCGATTGGAATCCGACCGGGGAACTTCGTTACTCGTCACCCCCTTCTGTCTATCTTTCCCTTTCTCTACTCCTTTACTGAACTGTGAATTATCCAACCAAGCCAAAATACCAAACAATATTCTTAAAATACATTTAAAATATTTATTGTTTTACTCAAGCTAAAATTGAATTATGTTAAAGCTCCATCTAATTCCAAATAATTACAATATAACTTTTTCTCTTTGACTTCCTCCACTGTCTCACCCTCCCTTAGCCTCTCTCTCCCCCTTATCTGTCGTTCCTAGTGGGAGTGAGACAGATTAACGTCAACGCTGGTTTTACTTATCATACTGTAGCCAGCACAATCCTGCAACCCTGCAAGGGATAGAGTGGAATAGAAGCAAACTGCATCACCATGCAAAACACTGCACAAAACACACATACTTACTGTACATAGACACACAAAGTGGTACACTTCACTGATGTACTGCATGTTCAATTGGGGGTTGTTGATACTGAGAGGGACTGATCAAAGTCTAACCAATATATGAAGACTGAACTTCAGGTTCCTTCTCTCAATATTCAAAAGGCTAATTTGTCTAATATTCAGCATTAGCAATTATATTCAATGCAAGTATGCTAGCCATGAAAAGCACTCAGTGTCTAAGCTGTTTTTTATGTAAGTCTATGGAACCGCTTAACTGCTACACAGAAGCAAATGTCTTCACGGCTGTGATTACATTTCTGTTCTTCAAGTTGTGAGTGTTACATTTAAAAAAAAAAAAATTCAAAGTTTTTATTTTAAATATATTTATGGTTCTATAGAAGTCTTTTCATGTATGTGTGCATGAGTGAATATGTGAAGTGCAGTCCTTGGATTGGCAAACAAACCCCCCTGTGCATGGGTGTATGCGAATTTATGTGGACCTATCTTTGTGTATTACTCAGAGGTCCCCCCGCCCTCTGATACACAAGCACAAACATTCACACACACAAACAGTTAGAGCTTAATGAAGCAGAACTCAACCTGGTGCCCATTAGCCTGATAATTAATAATTTCTCCCTGCCTCCTAACACACTTATCAACTTGCAGAGGAGGTTGGGTGTGTGTGTGTGTATGTGAGCGTATGCATGAAGGGTATGTGTGTCTGTTTGTGCCTGCCAGTGCTTATGCACTTTGGCAGATAAGAGATGTGGTTGGTAATGACATATGTGTATGTGAACATGTTTGCACATACTGTAAGTTTGTATTTTACTCCTGTTATGTGAAAAGCACTACACATAAATGTAGTTTGTGTTGGTGTTGTCCACCATATTTAGATAAATTAAGGTAGGCTAAATAATAGAAACACCTCTTTGTATAATGTAATACAACAACAGCACCACCACAAAATGGCCATACAGTTGAATCAACACCTCTTCTAAAAGGTTTCAACAAAAACTGAACATTAAAACATTGATCAAGGTTTTCTTGCATTAGAATACATTGGTTTTAGCTAAGTGTACCAAATAAACTGACAACTGAGTGTTTTGGACATGTAAACATCATAAAGCAAGCTAGTGTTTGCCATAGGTGGTAGAAAGTTGATATTGTAAGGATAAAAAGGTTTTCCCACAGTGTTGTTATAACTATGTGATAAAAGTAAGGCAGCAGAGAATAAAATCAGATTAACAGAAGTGACTTAAAACAAGCAAAAATCAATATAATCATAGCTCGAAAAACAGAATTGTTTCAGCCGATGGTTGAACATGCACTGCATCAGCACTAATGAAGGCTCCAACATACACACACATACATACACTTTCACACCTTAAAACCCTCTTTAACTCCTTGGGTTACTTATAGACCATCGCTCTTCAATGGTTGCTGTAGTGGCAGTAGTTAAAAAAGAGGGAAACAGACAGTCAGGGACAACCTCAAGATTACAAATGATGTACCATAATGTTATGGACCGGGATGCATTCTGTGTCCTCCTCCTCGTCTTCCTTCTGTGTGTCACTTATTCTTACTGCTGTGATCTAGATATTGGTGGAAACAGAGAGAAAGAGAGGGAAATAAACAGACAGAGACAGAGAGGAGGAAAGCAAAAGGAAAAAGGAGAGAAAACGAGGAAAAAAGGTCAAACAGCAATGCTACCGTTTGCTTTAGAAATAAAAGGTGTTACTTCTTTCTCTCATTCAGACAATTTCCTTCTTTCCTTCTCTCCTTTATTTTTCTTATTTTTTCATTTCTTCATGTTCTCCCTTATCCCCTGCACTGCACTCACTCTACCTCCATCCCCTCCTTCACCTCCCTTCTCTCTATCTCTGTGAATAGAACTTCAAAAGCCTCTGAGTTAGATGGGGAGTGACAGTGTTTACTATTGGTATGCAGGCAGATATGTCTGCTCCAAAGTGTTAGTCTAAAGGCTTCGGCTAAGTGTTTGTCAAGACTTAAAGCCATTGTTCTCCTCTCCTCTCCTCTCAGATCTCAGACCGCTCCCTTTCTCTCTCTCTCTCTCTCCCTCTCTCGCTCCACTTTTCTACTTTGATGGAGCATTTTACTTCTGTGTGTATATGTGTGTATACGGGGAGACCGTTTTGAGACAATGTGTGTGTAAAAGGTTGTGCTGAAAAAATGTGTTCACTTTTACGGTTGTGTTTATACGCGCGGGCATCACACCAATAAGCAAAACCCTTCCACTTGTTGCAATTGATGAAGACTAGATTTTGGCAGAGATAAATAAGGTCTCTCTAAGTCAAGGTGATGGTATCGTGTTTTGTCCAAGGTTCCACTGATTTAGATTTCATTCAGTGTTTGCAGAGTGGTTACATTGAATAAAAAAGTGTTCCCTATTTTTTGATTTTGTGGTAATATTATGTCAATAAAAAGTAAGTTTAAAATGTGTCAAATGTGTCAGAACAATGAATCAAATGTGTCTTGCTGTCATCAACATTAACTAATCAAGTGCAAAGGGCCTTCTGTCAATGCTTTTCTGCGATTACATGAGCACTGGGCTTTTAACAGCTGAATATGTATCATATCTATGGGTTTATGTGAAATTTGCAAGAAACTACTAGCCTACATCTAATACACCAGAAAACATCAATAGTACACATTAGTTTGTTTTGCCTAATTAGTACTTTAAGTCAAAGATGACAGTCTCCATCTAGGTTTTTGATTTGAAGGTCACGATTCGATTCTTTTTACCCGTGTACTGGCAAGCTATGCTGTCTGTTTTTTGTTCTTCAGACTTCCACAAGTAGGCAGGTAGTGGAGAAAGTAAAAAATTACAGGGGGAATCTCTGTTTCTGATTTTGAAAGCTCATTTTGATGAATTTTGAGAGTTCTAAAGCTTGATGGAATTAGACGGAACCACCAAAACAACATAGAGGAAAGCCTTGAACAGTCGGTAACCAAAATGCAAAGCTTGGTTTGAGGTTTTGATGATTTGTGAAATGGTCCAACATTTGTAAATGTAATGCATTTACTGTATGTGATAAGAAGTCATAAACCATGAGTAAACTTTTCACCTTGTTAAAATGGTTTTTTGGGTTGTTTTTCTTAAAGCCTAAGTATTTAGTTCACAATGGTGCTTCCATCACCCACTTTTTTCTTCCAGTTGTATTACTGGTCTGGTTTCGGCGCAGAGTTTGGAAAAATGAAATTCATCTGTCATCTGATAAAAATTCCAACAGTCCTTTATTCAACTCCCAATGAATGCGACATAAGTGTAGTTTCAAACCCAGCAGCATTGTGTTTATCCTGACATGAAGCCAAGCTGTTTGCTGGGTCATTTTACAAACAAAGAAAAATACATTAGCTAAAAAAATGAATGTTACTCTCTTGTTTTCCACCTTCCTCTTCCCATCCTTCCATTGCTTGCCCTCTGTCATTTTCTCTTGACTCTCACCCTCCTCTTTTTAATCTCACCCATCTTCCCTTGTGTGTGTGTGTGTGTGTGTGTGTGTGTGTGTGTTTGTGTGTATACCCACTACATTTCTAACAGAGTTACACTCAAGGCAAACAAAAAGCAGCTTTTTCTTTGAAGCCAAACCCAACGTTCTATAGGGTGGAACTGTTAATCACTGATAACCCTGCAGCATCTCATCTTCCTGTGTCTCACCCCCCACTCTTTCATTTTCCGTCCTCTCTCACTGTCTGTCTCTTCACCTCATACCTCTCCCCCTTTCTTATTGTCTTACCGGTATTTCTCTACTCTCTGTCTTTTTCTCCCTCTCTCTTCCCATTTAGTCAGTTTTCACAAGAGAGTTAGCATCTTGTAGTTGTGTTTGGCTGATCACCACTGATGTGTGTGTGTTGTGCTGGTAGGTACTGCCAGTAATGTGGCAGTGAGCGTGGTGAGCGTGGTGCCAATAAAGCAGATTATGAGTTGATTTTGGCGAAGGAGGCTGGTAATTCCTTTAAACCAACAAAGCCATTCCATTAGCCCCCCGCTGGTGTCCTGAAAACAGACACTGTAACGCTCCCAAAACACATGGCTAAACATACTCGTACAGTGTACTATTTCAAACCATGTCAACATGAAAGTACGCACACTTGTTTTTCTAACATGAAACCTATACTGTACGCGCACACAGAAGGCAGTGATGTTGCTAGGTAAGCGTCCTGCGTCCGTTGCATTTAAATCTGAAAGTATGCAGTAACCTAGCCATACATCCAGGGCACACACCTTTTTTTCCATTGAACACAATGTATTTTGTTTTGAAACACTGCACACTGGCAGTGAGAGGGATTCCTAAACTGCCCTGTATGTCCTTCAAAACAGCTCATAGCTTTGGAACAGTATGACAGAAAATGTTAGTGTTTTTTTTCAAACCGCGGTATACTTTAAAGCCGGTTACCAGCCCATGACTACTTTGGATCAATCGCTAATATTTTGAAATCGTCGTAAGAATGCATCTAGGTCAAAAGGGCCCAAGTGTACAAATATAAAAAAGTTTTCCTGTGGCTTAACTTTGATCTGAGTGGATAGACTGAGCCATCTGGGGGTAAACAGACCATCTGACCTTTTATGACCACTTTTTATGATTGTTCCATATTCCATTCATCAAGGTTGCAGGAATATATGAATTATTGCTCTCCCCTTGCAGTTCCTCCAGCCTTTAAAAGTTGAGGTAGGTTTTTCAACTCATTACTCAGTCGTAGCGCTGAACAATATTGTGTTTTAGCATCGACATCGCGATGTGCGCATGAGCGATGTTGACATAATCCTTTTTTGCTGCTTGATAGAAAAGTAAACTTCCACCGTTCTCCTTTTACATGATTATTAACGTCCAACCCTTTCTCTTTAAGACAGATAGCCATGTATGCAACGTGTGTATGTGACGTTAGTCCAACGGGGTTTGTTCGGGGAAGTGAGGCTCTCCGTGTGTAGAAAAGTACAGTAGCCAGCAGCTGCCACTGACACAGTAATGCGCATAGTTTTCGATGGGTAGTAAGTGTTTTATGTTTGCTGCAAATACAAACTAAATCACTGGATTGATGCAACATTTCTACCTTATGTCCCTCTCCAAAATCCCTTCAGAAGAGTAACGTTAGTCACAGCGCTTACTTGTTTTGGTGTTTGTAAAGCATTGAAGTTCAACAAAGAATGGTTCACATTAGAAAAGATCCTTTTAACTTTTTTATTCTATGTAGATGCTCTCCCCTACAAAATCACTGCAGTAGTCGAGAATGATTTATTATTTCCAAACAGAGCTATTTATGTCATCTTTTAAAAATGACTTATTTTTTTTTCATATTGCAATATATATCGCAGGGGGAAAAATATCGCAATGTAGGTTTTTTCCAATATTGTGCAGGCCTACTCAGTGGTAAAAATGCATCATAAAATGTGTATTAATGAGTGGTATTGTCAAGTTAAGGAATTTAAAGCTACATCAGAATAGCGAAATGGTACATAAGATTCAGGGATTTAGGCGACTAGAACAGGGACCTTTGCACTCTTCAGACAGAGAGGATCATAACAATGTCTTATCAGGCTCTACCACTCTTAAAAGTTTTCTGCTCCTTAAAACCATCTATTTTTCTTGCATTGCAAGTGTCCTTCATTTGTGGTGTGACCTAATCATTTCAGAGAGGAGGATGGTCAAAAAAGGTATTTAAGAGCCATGGGACTACAACTGAAACCATTCCTCGAGTAACTTGAATAAATTGATTACTAAAAATCATCGATCCTAATTATTTGCTTTGAAGCTTTGTTAAAACAATATAACTAACGTACCGCTCACTGTGATGATTACTAATATTGCACAACACATCGCTGCTTAAAAATTAGAAAGAGAGTAAAGGCTAAGAGAAGAAACAGGCGGAGAAAACAACAGAAAGTTTTGGATCATTTCAAGTTCTAAAAAAAAAAAGAAAATTCTGTACAGTGTGTCTATTGTGAAATCAAATTATCTTAACAAAATAGCACAACCAATGCTACAGCATCTCAGCGAAAACATCCAGTCTACTTAGCCATTCCATGGAGAGGGCATGGTAACATTAAAGATGAACTGAACTGGAATTTTGAGTGATGGTGATATAACAGAAGTTGAGAGTGTTGTACGTCACTGGCATGGTAAGCTACTTCGTGGCTAACTAGCACTAGCAGCACAGCCATAGCAACAGCCTTCAAAGAGTCTGAGGCAGTAATGAATTGTATAGGGCCAAGGCAGCTGGGGTTACGACACATTTCCACAGGCCACCTTGGACCAGGAAACCAGTCCTCAACTCATGGCTAGCTGCCTTAAAACTGGATAGCTCTCCGACAGGCCTTGGATTTCGAGTCTGTAGCGAACATGTAATGTTGTTGTCACATACACAAAACACGAACATATTCACTTACAAGAATAAAGCCCAACGTGTAGGCTTTATGGTGTTCAACAAAACTGAGACTGACAAACTGGGCCTTGCTTGAAATTGAGACAAAACATGTCTCAATTACCACTACTAGATACCAAACGATCCAACCTAAGGAAAGGGCTAGCAACTAAAAACGTTGGAAGCACTCTTATGACAAACTCCACAAGCTAGCACTCCAACCATAGACTGTATAAATAAACCAAGACTCTGACGATATCACAGATCAATAATAATGTGTTTACTAGCCGCTAACTAAACCACAGAATCCAATGTCCCTCTCTACTCACCCTGAAGCTAGCTGATGTTCACCATCTCAGGGCACATTGTTGATGCAGAAACAGCTGCTAGTTCTAAAGTTAAAAAAAATCTGCCAACTCTGCACTTGCCTAAAGTAAAGTAAACAGCAAAACTCGTGAATCCTCCGTGCATCTATGGTCAAACTGGGGTAACTCTCCTACGTGAACCTAACAAGCGATCCCATTGGATTAATTCGTCCAATTACATTTTCCATTTATCTGCCTATATTTTCTTAAACGAATAGGACCTCAACCATGTTTTTCTATTTTCTCTAAATGCACACAATGTATAAGCAGTCTATTTCCTAAAATGTATAATGTGCTTGGATACAATAAATGAGAGAACATGACAGTAGGCTGCGCCCACACACACACACACACACCGGTCACTGTCACTCCCCCCCAAACGATGCTGTACTGAAGGTGGAGCCTGACACTCCATGTGGTGGTAGTCAGACACAACAGGCATGTCCTTCACAGGCTCAAATGCGTAACACGCGCCATTAAAATTACTCATTTTCGTGTGCATATAATATGCTGCAGCCGTTACCTATATACCTTTGCAGGTCCTACCATGCCAGTGACGTCATCAAAATTGTCAGCATTCTAATACTAACAAACGCAATTTTTGTGTTGCTTAAAAAAAAGCTATATTTATTTGTTTAATCAAAATTTTTAGTGTAATTTATTTTTAATTATCAAAACCAACAAGCTATCAACATTTATTCTTACAGTTCAGTTCATCTTTAAGGTCTGCATGCAGTCTGCCACCGCGCTGTTTTAAACAACTACAGCTTGCTACTCTTTGTTTGTAATTTTTTTTTACAAACAAGATAAAACATAAGCTGATGGTTTTTAGTGTGTTTATCTTAGTTTGCCACGAATCTTGAAATTCTGACAAATTCTGGTAAACTAAGCTGGCAGAGACAAACCAGCCGCTCTCTCTCTACACCAGCGGCACCTGTACATGGCTTATTATGCACGTCAATGACGTCAACAGACCATGCCGACGATGTCTGCATTCCTTATTCTTTCTAAACTTCACTCAGATCGGCCTTTTGAAAATGTGTCCCCCCTGAACAGTGCAGCCCTACCTGGGACTCACTAAAAATGACCACCTATGGGTGTGTACAGTGTGTGGACAGTGTAAACCTATCATCAACGTCACTGAGAAGGTCACAAGTATACAATCTTCTTCAAAACACACAGACACACCTGCATTACGTTAACTCATACCTAAACACCTGAAAGCATGGAAACACATTTGTTCGCGTCATTCCAGACATACACTCTCAGTTAGATCTGAATGCTTCAAACAACAACCAGCTGCATATTTAATGTATATATGGTTAATAGTTGTACACACCTTCATAATCTTTCTGTAACATCTTGAATCTAGATAACATTGTGTGGAGTCAGAAAAATCTCAATTTTGTTCATCTTGTATCTGGGTGTTGTGCACACAGTATTTACACAACAAACTAGACTGCCTTTCATAATGGGCATGATACTATGTACATTACTATCGTTAAAGTAAGGTTAAATCTAGGCAACTGAACTCCCATGGTTAAGGATGGGGAAAGATCCCCTCTAAAAGAAACTCAGGATTGCTTGGTAATTGGACACAAATCACAATCTATTAATGATAGCTGTATGGTTTCTAAATTGATTACCTTGTTTTTACCATCTTTTTTCTCAGCACAATTAGCAGCCCGTTACCATATATCCCGAAGTCATTCAATTCACTGACTCTGAAAGTAAACTATATTGCTTATTTCATCTATAAAGGTTCAAGTTTATGTTTCAGTTGACTCAATGGTTAAGATGAAGAGACGTGGGCACAATGGGACAGACAGTAGAGCAGACAAACTGGCAAACACAGAGAGACTAACAGACTTGGTTGATTTGGGCTCTATGACCTGCTGCTATGGGATACATACAGAGTCACACACAAGCACATACACACACCAATTGGGATATCCAGACCTGCCACTGAACAGGATTACCTCTGTCAAGGGAGGACTGGTATCCCCTCATCAGCGCACACATACACACCACATCATAATGGTTCACTGGGCAAGCTGATAAGAGAGTGTGTGTGTGTGTGTGTGTGTGTGTGTGTGTGTGTGTGTGTGTGTGTGTGTGTGTGTGTGTGTTTGTGTGTGTGTGTGTGTGTTGAGCAGTCTCTGATGGCAAGGATTAGGGACTCTTGACTCTCACAGTCTATCAGCTAAGAACCAACCATCACAAAAACAGACACACACACTTGCTCGCACGCACGCACGCACGCACGCACGTACGCATACTGTAAAATCCAGTTGATTTGTTAAGCAGCATGAAATATAAGCATTTGTTTTTTACTGATGATTTAGAGAAAATAAAAATTTATTGTAGTAAGGCAGCTTGGCAAGGCAAGGCAGCTTTATTTGTATAGCACATTTCAGCAACAGGGCAATTCAAAGTGCTTTACATAAAATCAGTTAAACAGATAAAACACAAGTACAAACAGTTAAAAATCTAAAGCATTAAAAACCAATAAAACACATGAATAGACAGTTAAAAACAACATCATGTTATCTCAATATTTTATTTGTTTGCATTTTATAAATAAAATAAAGACAAAGAAATGTATTAATTGGAAGACTATTTTGTACTTACAGTAACAGGCTATTTCTTCTTTTATCAACAATAGGACTTAGGATGGAAAAATAAGATAAAGATTGAAAAACATAAAGCATAACAAATTAGGGCTGTCAAAATCGGCCAAACCTGACATTCCTTCTAAAAAACACATCAAACATCTATTTGTGAACATTGTGTCCAAAAGGGCAAACCAATAAAACGGGAGACATAACTACTTGTATAGGTATATTTATTTCAACATAAACAGGTCTACATATATACACATTACAAAGTAAACTAATAAAATAATGTCCTATACCGTAAAACTTTAGAGATTAAAAGACTGTTGACCTCCCTCCCTCTATTTCTCTAGAGCAGGGGTCTTCAACAGGGGGTCCGCGACCCCTAGGGGGTCCGCGGAGGTACTGCATGGGGGTCACGAAAGTTTTGGTTGATTAGACTTTTTTTATATCCCCCCCCCCCCCCCCTGCAATTTTTTCCACTAATTGAAATGTCTTTAAATACACATTAACATGAATTCAACACACAGATAAATGGAGGCAGAAGATGTCTTTCAGTCATCAATGCACACATGGCACTATAGGACCAGTTTGATATAACACAATTTTATACAATATATATAGTTAGGGGGTCCCCAATCCATCAGTTTGGGGGTCCTTGGCCTGGAAAACGTTGAAGACCCCTGCTCTAGAGAGTGAAAGAGGCAGGAGATGACACGTTCGACATCGCGGGGATCGTACTTTGGGCATAAACAACCGAGTCTCTTGCTGTTCCTTGAATTGTCTGATGATTTCGGTGTCTGCCCTTACTGACAGAAGTTCCTGAATTTCGTAATTTTTCCAGTATGATATTTTTGTGGCAGCCTTTGCTAAATGACCCATCTTCTTTACCCTTGGAATCTTCCGGTTTTCGTGCCATTCGTGTGAAGGATCATCAACACGCCCGCTGTGAATTCTCTGGCCAACTGGGAACAATCGGATATTTCTCAGACTCTGTTGGGAGCTGAAGGTTTAGAGTCATTTAGGGAGCTGCAGCACAGGCCCAACGCGCCCACAGGCAGACAGGTGTGGTAGTGCTGCTTTTTCACAACAAATATTCATTTCCATATTTGAATGTCTGTTTATTTTTACAGTTATAATACTCAAATTTGACCTCCATATTCGTTGACAGCCCTACTAGGGACCCATGTAATACAAAGGGAAGGAGCTTGGGGCTTTGATAAGAAGTATGTGTGTTTGTGTCCTAAAGGAAAAGAGCTCTCTAGGGTTGTCCCTCAGGCCTGCACAATTCGTGGAATAATATGAATCTCGACTTTTTAGCTTAGAATTCATATCACGATTCTCTGCCACGATATTTTTTACACAAAGTGTAACGTTTATTGCACACATGAACATGAAGATTTTTTTGGCACATATAGCACATTGTGCATCACCACAAGCCTGTAAACATAGAGGTTTCAATAAAGAGAAACCTATTTTATATAGTGTTTGTTTAAAACTCTCAGAAGAAAGTAGTAGCATTTGTGATGCAGTTGGCTTGTCAAATTAAATGAGAATTGAAGTTAAAAAGAAAAAAAACTTTTTTGCGATTTTATAACAATTAATAGTGCAGACCTAGTCCTGTATTAGTGTTGGGCGGTAATACAGTTATGCGGTGTACTGTGCTGTCTTAAAAATAGCAACGTATCAGTTTCAATTCCGTCACAAAAGAAAATGCAATGCACTTATATAGGAGACAAGGATTAAATATTAGGCAAGTCACACACCGAGTGACCTGGTCTCGGAGAAGAACACAACTTCTGCAGTTTGGCAGCATTTCGGGTTCCGACCTAATGAGGAGGGAGAGGTGTTTCAGTATTAGTGTTTGGTATTCAGTTTCTGAATGGTATAGGCACAAGCCAACAGTTTGGTGACGCCGTTTGAGCCTTACATCATATTTTTTAATTAGTCACTGTAATACCATGTACCGCGGTGAAATAGGTTGGAGGTTTGACATATCAAAATTTCCCGCCCAACTCTATGCCGCATACCATTGTTTTGGCTCCGGAGCTTCGGTAGTGATCAACAACAAATATTCAACTCAAGGCTGCTTCAATATAACCACACAGACCTCTGGTCGGATATACAGCATAGTAAGTAACTTGACTCAGCAAAACACTTTCTGTTCTCAGCTCAGATAGACAACTTAGCTCTGCAGTGTTTCAATGTTAAATACTGCAAAAATTAGCCTAGCGTCTAGCGCTCTTTTTCTCTGCTCATATAGCTTAAACCCAACAGAACACATCCCAGCACCTGCTCTATCAATATTACTTCAGAAAACATAGCTATTTAAGAGACAAATAGACAGCCATGATACCATAAATATAAATCAAATGATATATTTTATATTCACAGGGATACAGTCAGTGGTAAGCATCTGGATTCCAGTTGACAACCCTCAGTAGAGACACAGAAAATTAGTTGGAGAGAAATCCAATGGTAAGAAATATAGAAATGGGAATAGCATGTCAAAATAAGAGAAAGAGAGAGAAAGAGAGAGAGAGAGAGAGAGAGAGAGAGAGTACAAGATGAATGTTAGAGAAAGAGAGAAGGAGCACTTAACCTCTGGTTAGTGGGGTCACATCCCTATGGTAGTGGGGGAAGAAGGTCCCTGCCCATACACACACACTCCCACAAACATAGACAGAAATACAGACACACACAGGCACACATTCACAAAATCATTTTCACGCACAATGTGCATACATGAAGACACTTTTCAATGGTTTCAATTCTTTAGAGGGACATCCGGACCCTAGATGATGTCTCAGCCCCCCCCCCTTTCTCTCTCTGAAAATAAGCATAATATGGGCGCTTTAACGCCTGCGATCTACAGAAGGTAAATGCACAGTGTGTGTAAAACTATCAATTTTATGAAGTTTCTAGAAGTTGTGGCGCTGATTGCATTAGCTATTCATTTAAAATTTACTAATTAAATTGGGGGTATTATAGCGGCGTGTGTGTTCCATGAAATATAGAGACAATACGCAATGAGACACTAGAAAGAGGAGGAAAGATGGACAGAAGAAAATAGAAACAGAAATAGAGATGGACCAAAAAGTGAATCAGAAAAAATAAACCTGACAGAAGGAAAAGAGAAACAGACAGATACACAGAAAGCAGAAAGAGAGCAAGTGAGTGCAACTCAGAGAAAGAGAGAGAGAGCATTAATTATTTAGAGAAGGTAACGTGAAGCTTCCTTGGATCAGGCAAACTGCTGGCTTTTCCCCGGAGAAAAGAGAGAATGAATTAGGGTGAATTTATTAGAGGCCTTGTGGTGTGTGTGTGTGTGTGGTGTGTGTGTGTGTGTGTGTGTGTGTGTGGTGTGTGTGTGTGTGTCAATATAGTCCAGGCACCCACCTTGGTTTCTGCTGTTGTGTGACACACACACACACACACCACACACACACACACACACACACACACCACACACACACACGCACCACGCACACACACAAACAGATCCTGAGAATCCCAAGTCTGTTTCCAGGTTCATTAATAAAACAGCAGCTCTTTATATGTGCTCTTCCCCTAGCTGTCTTGCCTTTCATCCTCTGTTTGTTCACACACACAGTGGGATTTGACTGTGTGTGTGTGTGTGTGTGTGTGTGTGTGTGTGTGTGTGTGTGTGTGTGTGGGTGTGTGTGAAAAATCCAACTGGGATTAGGGGATGGCCCGCCTGTTTGTTCATCAGTCAGACAATAGTCGACCCTACTGTGGTACATATGAAAATCTGATCCCTCTTTCATCATGGGTAAAGGGGAACACCACTCAAGCTTTTCTGGGCGATTCTAGGTAAATTCGTCTTGTGGATTCAGACCTTTGATCCAATGTTTAACTGTATTGTATTCATATATAAAATAATGTATAATTTCAAAGTTGTTGATAAAATAAATTAACAGCAATAAAAACCAACTGTGACAATGAAGTAAAAAATTTTTATTTTATTTTAAATACAATGTAAACTAGAGAATGCAAATGCAGTGTGATTGCGGGCTGCTGAAAAACTGATGTTGTCCTGTATAGCTGGAGGAACAGCTGTGAGCTAAACTGCATTTCTGCCCTGCAAGAGGAAGCAGCTGAAGGGGTAAGAAGAGTTTAGAATAGTAGAAAAAGATGAAAGGGTGCAAGGGTGGTTTTTACATTTTTTGGGGGTTTTGAGAATTATAGTATAAGGACTTGAATGAGAAGTGTACAGAGAAGATGTTAAGTGTCTTAGTTGGAATAAGAGTAGAAATGAAGAAAAATGAAAAATGTGTAGGTATGTAGACCTTTTAAAAAACATGTTTGTTTTGAAATAAATATACCTACAAGTAGTCTCACACGCACATGCGCACACACAGACACTTTTGCAATTTTCTGCCTTTTTGATCATGACAAACCAAAACAAATTGGCAGTACAAAACCAAGGTTATTATAGTTTTGCATTTTTTATTAGTTTTATTTTTTATTTCGTTTTGACTTTTATTTTTCAAATTCTGTTTAGTTTTAATTAGTTTTTAAAGCAGGTTTGCTAGTTTATTTTTTATTTTTTTTAAAAGCTTAGTTTTAGTCTTTTTTGTAATATGGGTTATTTGTTAGGGGATTGGAAAAGGTCAGAAAAAAGTATTGTGTATTAATAACTCAACAAAAACATCATACCATTTTTGAAATATGTATTCACAATGTATGGAACTTTGGTTCAAGTAAAGTGGCAAACGTTTTGAAGTCGATCGACTCCCACAGTTGTGTAGACATCCCATTATTAATCCACATATTAACCCATGTTCCCTTTTGTTTACTAACCAGCTATCTGGTCGCCTATCTGGTCGCCTGTGAAAGCCCTCCTGTAGTGTTCTCTGTCCTGCTGTCGTTGCCGTCATGCAGCTGGCAACGTAGCCATACCTCCATGGCTGAAACGTTACCGGGGTTAGCTTCTGTATCAGCAAAAGGGGGCTCGGTGTTCTCCTTTACCGTTTTAAGGTAAGATAGGTTAGCATCCTTATGTTCATTTCTCAAATGTAGGCTACTTTCACATTCATGGGATGTCCACATATTTTACCACCTTACACTGCAAGGCACTTGCTTTTATCTGACACAGTCATAATCAAATAGGACTCTGCTGCTTTCTTCTGACTTTTGGTACCGCCATGAGGTCAGGCGAGGAAAACGGACTGTTGTTTGTTGTGTTCCATTTTACAACTTTATTTTTTTATTTTTTTTAAATCAAAGTCATTTAAAAATCAAATCGTGAACAGGGTGAATCGAGATTGTGATTTTTTTAACAATTAATTGTGCAGGCCTAGAGATCACCACCTTTAATCACAGGCCCTGCGCCACAGACACATCGCCAGACAGCCTGGACGGCGCACTGACACTTACCACGGTCTGTCCAGAGATGTCTCGTAGCTTGCCAGACCTTGGCAAAAAGTAAAAAAAATCTGTCTTTCTTAGTCATCCGTTTTACAGAAGCGGATTACTCCAATTCTCCACATTTCTTAACAACACTTATAGGCTGTAATCCCTGGAGCCGACATCGAAGTTACACGTGAGAAGAAAACCAAAGATTGACTATTAAAGACAAGACGCATCAATAAGTGTAGTTTTAAAAACCCTGGGATCCCAATTGATTTGGCGGTAATTTATTAATTTGCTGCACAAGTTTAATGTATTAAGCTTAAAACATATTTTTGTAAACAAAAAAACTGTTTGCAGCTCTATCTGGACATTATGATCAGGACATTTCTATTTGGGGGTGTTCAATCTAATCCTCGCTTAAACCTAACTCTGGTTGGTTAAAGTAGAGATAGCGAGTTTATTGAGTTTGGAGAGATTTGTATAGCAGCAGCAATGATCAGCTGGCAACAACACTGCACCATATGAAGGGGAAACACTGCTAAATGTGTACTGTAGCACCATAATAACAAACCCTGTAAAAGAAGATTGTGGAGAAATTTTGATCTATAATCTATAATTGTCAAATCGCACACCACTAATTCACACTATGTAATTGTAAAAAAAAGAGCATGTGTTAGTGAAAATCCATGCTCCAGGCAGCAGAGGCAGTGCTGAGTGTGCACTTTAAAGTGCTCATATTAGGCTTTTTGGCTTTTTCCTTTCCTTTTTGTGCACATTATAGGTTTACAAAGTGAAAAAAGCCCAAAGTCCACCCCAAAGCACCATCTTGCAGAGAAAACAAAGTTCACAAACTGCTCCGAAGAGTTCTGTTGTGGTCCAGCCTTTACCTCCGTGACAAACGTGCGTCACTTTGTAACACAGGTTATAATGCTCGCCTAGCTGCTAGCGTGGCACGCCCTCTTACTCTGCAACTGACTACTTAGCAGTACTTACCTAGCTACTGCGCATGTGCAACTCCCAACAAAGACGGAACAGAAGTGGGATGCCTCACTCTGTAGCTAAAACAGAGAGCTCAACACACAAGGTGAAAAGAGGAGCTGCAGCAATGTGCAGTACAACAAAAATATGGTGTTTTTTTAAAAGTAAACCACATAAATCTATTCTGGTACAACCTCTAAATACAATTATGAAACTAAAAATTAGCATAATATGAGCACTTTAATACACTTGCAGGTTCCCTTCTGGCTAAAATGAAAATAGATTCACACAAGGGTCTTTGACATGATTTTAACATGACTGAAAGCATGACCAACAGTGGACTCAATGGCTCACTGTTCCACGGTTGATGTATAACACACATCTCCTACCCATTTTAGAATCTTCACTTCGTACTATATAACTCTTTCTCTGCTTCTCTCTCTCTGTCTTATAGACACACAAACACACCACGTAAACATAGCTCTGGACTAGAGAGGGATCATTCCTGTTTACTGAGATGGAAAAAGTGAGTCAGAGCAATACTTTCCTGGTTACTCTACCTCTGTCTACCTCTCTGTCTTACAGTCAGGCTGTCAGCCTGTCAGCCTTTCCTCCTTTTCTCTGACATAACTTTACTTTTGCATCATAGCTCTATCTTTCTGTTACACCATCTGGATGTCTCACACCCTGTCAATCCTAATTTTATATTCTTCATTATTATTCCCATTGTGCAGAAGTATTTGTGATACAAATTCTGTCTTTTTGTCCATTTATTGTGTAATTTATTAGACTTCCAAGGCCTAGTTGAATGCTTGTGATTTGCTGAGGCAGGGATGTTGAAGTTTAAAGTTTTAGAAAAAAAATTATGGGGGGTAAATGGCCCTAAAAAACATATTCTCAGGATACAGGTTTCACATGGCTGCCCTTCAAGTGTCAGGTTCTGTCCGAGGTTTCTGCCTGAAAGTTTTTCCCCACCACTGTTACACCAAATGCTTGCTCTTGGGGGGGAATTGTTGGGTCTCTATAAATTATAGCGTGGTCTAGACTTACTCTACCTGTAAAATGTCCCGAGATGACATCAGTTATGATATGACACTATAAATAAAACTGAATTGAACTTGTTTATACACCAGCAGGGGGCATTTAAAAAATGCACAGTCACAGATCTACTGTATGCCCTCTTGCCCTATTAGTATACAGGCTAGATTTCTCCTCTTTATTAACACAAAACAAAGGAAACTAGTTAGCCATGCTGAACGAATAACCATGACATAATGTGTGGAAGCATTTAATAAAAACCTGTGGCTGTAAAAAGTGTATTATCATTACATTTTCCGAGAAAGTCCCATGTTTCTATTAGGGCTGGGATGATATGCTTTTTGTCCCGATTTGATTCTTTCACAATCCATGGGTGTGCCGATTTGTTTGGTTTGCGATTTTCATTTATTATTGTGTTTTTTTCCACCCCCGAACCCAGTCACCTCAAAAAATCCCTTCATGTGACCACATGTACTGTGTGTTGTCCTGTGCATTATTATTATTATCATATCATATCATTGTGTTTTTGTATTGTATTCTTCTTTTTTCTCCTTCATGCTGTAACGGACGCTGGTAACTTTAATGTCCTTGCGGGAGTCATCCCAAAGGGATTAATAAAGCTAATTCTAAGTCTAAGTCTAAGTCTTTATTGTGATTCTGCAATTCAATAGTATTGAGGATTGAAATTTTCTTTTCCTTCTTTAAAAGTCATTGTCCGTAAGAGTTTCATCTAGTTTATTGTCTGTTACGTTCCTATCTATTAAAGAGTGAGTTAAAACAATGGTTATTGAGCCTTTTTAGGCTTGGGCCAGTTACCGGTTTTAAGGTATACCACGGTATGAAAAAGTAGCGGTTTAAAACCACTACAGTTTTCTGTTGAATTGTTCCTGTGGTATGAGCTGTTTTTTATGAGTCATCGCGGACAGAAAGTGCAGTTCAGAAATCTCTCTGCCTGCCATTGTACCAGCAGCGTAGAATATCACGGCCCATTGTTTGTGCATGATGCCCCAAACAAAGTCAAGATAACGTTTTAACTTAACTTCACTAAGCAGACAAGTACACATTTCTGCTAAGTTAGTAGCCTACTTTGACTGTGGTGTTAAATTGAGCTGGTCTCACGTAGGGCTGCACGATTATGGCCAAAATGATAATCACGATTATTTTTGATCAATATTGTGATCACGATTAATTATCACAATTATTTGTTGATTTAAAAAAGTTGTTTTTTTTACCCATGAAGGTTATCATACTGTTGGAATCTCATACCGGCTCATGCCTACTTGTATTTGCTGCTTTGTCAATTAATAGGATCTGCGTGTCTGTGGTGACTTTCCTGCCCTTGGGGGGGGGGGGGGGGGGGGGGGGGGGGAGCCTGCAGAACTACAAGCACATTTATAAAATAAAATAATATTAAAAGTATTTAAGTTTGTTATCTTTTGTATTACACGTTGCATGACCGTTGCAAGCATATAATGTTGCATATACGAATAGAGGAATGGGATCTATTTAAATGTCAATTCTGTTCCTTCTGCTTTCACTATTGTATTATCATGAATGAAGACAATTTAGAACAAAAATACAACTTATATAAAATATGTAATGATGTTTTGTGTATTAGGTAAGTTGTAAGGGAAATGCTTCACAAACAACAAGTCTTATCTCTGGGCCACACGGATGTTCTCAAGAAACCGTTGAACATTAAAATGAACGTAATATATTAACGTTACTTATCTTTAGAGCATGAACATAAGAATATACATAAAAGAGTGGACTGCAAAGAATAGGTATAGTTAATTAGTTGATATTAGTTGATAATATTACAATACAGTGTACAGTTTTCAGCTAATGGGGGGGGGGCATGACGGCGGCGTCGCTGTCGTCATCCTGTCGTGACACGGAGCAAATAAAAACCACATTTATTTTGTTAAATAAATATCAAAAACAAAGCAGGAATTATTTTTGACGAAAAACAATGGCAGACTGGAATGATTCCCCCCCCCCTCCCCTTGGTGAAATTCCCAATTGTACAGAAGAAGAAGGGATGAAATGTGGTCGTCATTTCCGGTAAGTGCACATGAAAGTGCGCGATTTGAGACAACACTCCTCTGTCAAAATGTACGCACTATGCAAGATAGTACGTAGTGCACGAAGTGTACTTCTGTAAGTGCACTAACGTAAGTGCGCGATTTGAGACACAGCCCTAGTCTCGCTTTGCCAGACCTTCCTCCATCGCGGCGAGGAGGGTCTGAAATATATACGTTCAAAAGTTGTTTTAGACGTGCAACAGAAAACTCAGATTGGACAGATAGTCTAGCTAGCTGTCTGGATTTACCCTGCAGAGATCTGAGAAAAAGTTTACCGTAGTCCTTATAAATCGACCAGAGTTTAAAATGCCAACACAACGAAAGCCCAAGGCAACGTATATCCAGCCTAAATGAATAAAATCCAGAGGAATTTCTGTTGGCAACAGAGCAATCCCGGAAGTGGAACGTCAAGGAAAAAAGCCAGAAACAACCTAACTCAAATCTTACGGAGAACAACTTTAACAAACACAAAAGTGAAATAATACACTTCTAGAGAAATTATTTCATGAGACATTTCTATAAAAAAAAGAGCACTTGACGTCAATCAGTCTGACATTTATATTATTTGTAAAGAATTGCAAAACATGGATTTTCTGCATTTTCTGCTATCGCTCTGTTTTGCTGGAAACAGAAATAATGTAGTTGCCATCAGCAGTACCGTATAAGCAGAAAATATTTAAGTCAATCAAAAGTATCAATGCTAGGGAAAAGAATCAGTTTTCAAAATCGTCACAAAATCGTCACTTAAACTCACAATCACAATTTTCCCCCCACCCCTAGTTACCATGTTAAGTAACATCAAAAAACATTTTCATATGATAATGCAGAATGGAAGCAGAAGGTACTATCACTTAACCAATCTATAATGTAGTTTAGGATTATACTTTTAAATAATTTGAACAAAACACGCTTGTCTTCTAATTAATTCAAAAAAAATTCCCCAACAAACATTTTGCTTGAAGTTATTTAAAACCTTTAAAAACTGTAGTGCATAATCTTCTCCTAATGTCACTCTGGCTATTGTTGGCCATATATGCTTCTGATTTCTCTTATTTATTACACACCATACATGTGAATAGGCATAATTGCAAGTACTGCATATCAAGAGTATTTCTCTCTACTACAGATCTTACACGCTGAAGTTTAGCTGACATAGATTCAGGTTTAATCACTATTCAACCATGCGAGTAGAAACAAAGTTACAAAATGGGCATTTATTACTTTCTCTATGGACTGCTTACAAACAGTTCTATTGATTCAAAATGTTTAGTGTGTCTGGTTTTGATTTCTCCTTTATTTCAGTGCCTCTCTCAATTTCCATTCCTCAAACTCCTTCTTGCCTGTTTGGACTCAGAATGTTCCTCCTTTCTCGGTCTCATCATTTTTACCATCCCATCCAGACCAAATGGCTTTCTCTTTATCTGTCTGTTTATGAACACCCTCTCTGTATTTTGTGTGGATAACTGTATTTGGAGGTACAGCTGAATAGCAAATATGAAACTGGATGTGAAGTATGTAAGCCTCATGTATAATTGTGTATGTTTGTGTCTCTGTGTGCACTTTTGTGTTAGTGTGAATTAGCAATTGTCTTAAGTCTGTGAATACATATGGCTGACTCAGTGATTCTGTCTACACAGCAGCTGCATCTTATCTGCACCGCTGTGACGTGTGTGTGTGTGTGTGTGTGTGTGTGTGTGTGTGTGTGTGGTGTGTGGTGTGTGTGTGTGTGTGTGTGTGTGTGGTATCTGGAATAGGAATCTTAACCGTTTTCCACATTAGAGAAGGGGAAACGTCAGAATGCTATTGTAAGAGATCCACTTCCTGTCCGATAAGCAAAAATATCTCTCTTTTTCTCTCAGTCTCTTACCACACACACACACACACAACACACACACACACACACACACACACACACTCAGAAATCCTGACAAGCACAATTTTCTTTCTATTTCTTTCCATTCTCCCTCCTTCTATCTTTTTTCTCCGCTCTCTATCAATCACTGTTTCTCTCTCTTTCTCTAATAAGCAGAGGTTTGCTGCTGAGGGCAGACAGGGCAGCGCAGATGAAAGAAAAGAGAAGACAAGCACTCAAAGTAAGACAGCAATGAAAAATAGAAAGTAGTGAGTGTATGAGTGAGAGTGCAAGAGCAAAACCTCAAAACATTGAGGTAAGATCTTATGGTTTGTTCAACCATTTGGGCCAAGAACCGAAAAAGAACACAGGTGTGATTATGACTGATCCCTTTAAAAGCTATAAGGCAAGTATGAGGACTTGTGTTTATCAGTATGATACTTTTTTGACTTTTTAAGACCCCACGGAAACCCTGCGGAATCTAATTGATTCTGGGAATCAGTGGAGATACCCAGCTAACCCCCTCATGCCCCCCTCTTCCTTCTCCCTCTATCTATGGTGACCCTGTCCTCTCTCTCTGCCTCATATCCCCAGTTACTTTATCTTATTCCCCCTTTTGTTTCTCTCTCATACTCTGCTTACTTCCTCTCCTAAAATTCACTCTCCTCTCATCTTCATTTTGTTCCACTTTTACCATTCCCCTCCTACTCTATGGTGTTAAACTGGCAAATGCCTCACGCCACATTTTTACCAAGGCAAGTAAACTTTTCCTGGCCCTAAATACTGAATTTCAGTCCTACTCAGTCTGTGTGATTTATCAATATAAAACAGGAAAATATTGGCCACTGTCTGCTAGGGTTGTTAACTATTGATAAGGTCATATGGTCAAATTTAAATAATTTATTTAAATAACAAGAACTTATTTCAGCAGTCAAGTGCTGTTAAACGACAAAAAAAAAAAACCACTAGATGGCAGAAGGGTACATCACAAAGACATATAATGCAAAATGAAATCCCGTCAGTGTTGTTTGTCCGACAACTCCAACTGCGGCAGTAGCCATGATGTGCAGCTAGGTCTACAGTGTGTCTTGAGCTGCAGACTGGTGTACGTCGCAGTGTTAGAATCCTTTCCAGTGACACACAGCCAGACGTTAGACTGTTTAGCTTTCAGCATTTTAACTGTGTTTAAGCCAGCTACTAGCAAACAATAGGCTAACGTTACCTGCTGCTAAATGTAATTTGAACTAGCGCCAGTAAAGTGATGCTTCTGTTGCCTATAATGTCCGCTTTGAGGCATCAGAGAGCAGCGCAGGAATTCTAATGGCACCGAAATCATTCTTTCAGTCTGTTCAGGAACGCAGTTCCAAGACCATCTCTATTGTCTGCAAAATATTTATGAATGTAAATGGACGGTTTGCATATGAAGCTTTTCTAGTCTCAACAGCTACTCAAAGGGCTTTTACAGAGTACATTCACACACTGTGGTCATGGCCAAGAGCTGCCGTACAAGGTTCCACCTGCTTATCAAGTAAACACTCACCACACATTTACACTCCGGTGCGTAGTATCGGGAGCAACTTGAAGTTCAGCGTCTTGCCCAAGGACACTTCGAACCACCAACCTTTGATTGGCAGGCAACCACTCTACCACTGAGCCACAGCCCCTTATAATACACCCTCATCAAGAACAAATACATGCAAAAGTAAAGTACTGTCCAACCAGGAGAGTCCATTGTAACAGTAACAATGTACTGGAGTGGTATCGGCTGCTTGTGTTAGTTTACCGTCCTTGAATTATTGTAATATCTGGTATGTGACTACAGTGGGTCTTCGTTCAACTATGGTCAAGTCTGTATTTATATAATGCATCCCACTAACAACCTTCTTTTAACCAGGGCACTAAAACTGTGATTATCATATTTACATGCTTGGGACCAAAAAATCTGCAGTCATTGTGTGTGTGTGTGTGTGTGTGTGTGTGTGTGTGTGTGTGTGTTTGTGCGTGTGTGGGTAGAGGTGGGGGGCTACATGTATTTGCCTGTGGGTCACAGTAGGCCCATCTGTTGTAAACCAAACTGAATCATACACACAGCTAGAAAAACTCCCCTACAAATTTGACCTCGCCATACCCCTTTTCTCTCTCTCTTTTGCTCACTCTCTCTCTCTTGCTGTGTGTGTGCTTTCCAAAGGTTTACATGTCCTGTCATGTGTTCCTATTAGGGTTGGACGATACTGTGTTTTAGCATCGACATTGCAATGTGCGCATGCGCGATAGTCATATCGCAGGACGTTGCGATGTTGACCCTTCCCATTTAAGACAGCTAGCCATGTGAACAACGTGTGTATGGGATGTTAGTCCAATGGGGTTTGTAATGGGAAGTGAGACGTGCGTAGAAAAGTACCGTAGGCAGCAGCTGCCGTTGACACAGTGATGCGGATAGTTTTTGATGGGTAGTTAGTGAAGCTACAATAGTCAGTGTTTTATGTTTGTTTCAAATACAAACTAAATCACCTGATTAATGTAACATAATAACAACGTTATGGCACCCCCCCCCCAAGAAAGCTGCTATCAACCAGGCTAAAACTAATATCGTTAGCCTAAATAAACAAGGGGTCTGTCCGTCCCAACTAACGTTACGGTTTGGAGCCACAACACTGGAAAAGTAACACTAATCTACTACAGAAGTCTGTGGCTGATCTAACGTAATTTACACTGATTTAATTGTTCTTGGATACACAGAGTTTGTTGCTAGTGTGTGTAACATGCAGGTCTGATCAATTTATCAAACAAACAAGCTGGCCCCGCTAGTCGACCACAACCTGGAATTACGAGTAAGCAACATGCAGTCATTGTCATACACTTTGGCCTGGGTTGATAGTGTTAAATTAATACAATGGTGTCATGCTAGTCAACCAGCATATTTCTACCTAATTTCCCTCTCCAAAATCACTTAAGAAGAGTAGTCACAGCGCTTACATGCTTTGGTGTTTGTAAAGCATTAAAGTTCAAAAAAGAATGGTTCACATTAGAAAAGATCCTTATTAATTTTTGTCTTCTATGTAGATGCTCTCCCCTACAAAATCACCGCAGTAGTGATTTATTATTTCCAAAAAGACCTATTTATGTAATCTTTCAATAAATCTTTTCTTTTTTCATTTCGCATTATACTTACTGTATATCGCAGGGAAAAAAATAGCGCAATATCGTGCAAGCCTGGTTCCTATGGGAAGAGAATTTTTCACATGTATTTTTACTGTATTTGTGCATAGTTTTACTAGGAGCAAATGTGGTTATATAACATAACTGTGTGATGACATTCAGACAACAGCTTTACATCACACAGATATGACTTACACACCTCTGTTATCTTTCTACTTAACATAAAAAATTATTATGTTGGCAACAGTAATACAAAACTTCCTACCTACTTAGTTATTACGTACCAATCACCAAAAGAGCATAACAACACTCAGTGATGGCATCTTAAAGTTATGTCCACATCAAAACATATAAATGCATGCATGTACCAAAGATATGGCTTACATGCCCTACTAATACTCCTACAAAAAACTACATGTAGAATTCCTTACAGTGACTCATGAAAGACAAGTACCCATTATGCAGCACAACTTTAAAGCAAAGTTACTACCAGACCCCTGCACAGACTACAGTCACCAGCCTATGCAGCCCTGTCCATGGTGCTGAGTGTCTGTTTGGACAACATGCAATAACAAACTTCAGTAGCTCTGACTATAACACAGAAATAGCAACATTCAGACAAACAAAGCACATTACATTTAAGCAATATAGCCACATCCACAACATGTTTGTATAGACAGTGGCGGGCTATTTTGCCACGAGTAATGGCTTAGAAGAAATAACAAACAATAATCATGTACGTACAAAGTCCTTAAACAAAGTGCTTTAAAATAAGGTTTTATTGTAGGCTACTTACCATCTAGCTACTGGTATCTGCAGACCACTGTCCCGTCCAAGACAGCAACGTGGCCAATAACACGATATCTTTTCATGGCCAAGCTTCTCAGTTAACGCTATTTCTACTATACAGTCTTAGAGTAACGACCCATTAGATTGTATTTTCAGTCAGCAGCTAGGCCAATTCATTTTGAGCGGTTTGTTTTTCACCAACGTTTCCGGTGTCTGCCTTTTATTTTCGCTAACTAGTTAGCGTTAAGTAGTTTTGTATAGGCAACGTTAGCTAGCTAGCTGATATAAATTAGGCTAATGCTAGCTGGGACTTTACTGAAAGACTTGCTAACTTTCCCTATTCTAACCTTCTACCTGCAAGAATGTTTGCCAAAAAAAGCTCAGCGTTTTTAAAATTGGTCGCCCAGCGGTTACCGCCAGAAGTTCAGCGTAATACGGTGCAGAGCGTTACATGTGGGCGGCAACCCCTCATACCCCTACCGCCGTGGTCAGAACCGCTTCCCTTCTGTCGCCTTCCCCTTATTAAAATGGAAGCGGCGAGTTACTGCGCGGCGCGTTCAAAGACTCTTTAGTTAAAACAAAGATTCTGTAACTTTCTGTGTCTTTGGTTAAACTATTTTGCTTAGTTTCCGGATTTTCGGTTTCACGTATTTATTTCACCCACTGTCGCCTATACACCAATTAGCCTACAGTTTTACTGTGGTATGACGGAACTTTTTCCCCCTGCTCTTCTCTTGGTAAGCTACATGTCATCAACAAGCACTCCACAGGGCGCTGTTTCACTAGGAAGCGTAATGAAAATGCGGAAGAAACAATTTATTTGATAATTGCTATGCCTACTTGACAAAGTAGCCTAAATATAATATTTTTTGTTAAAATGACAGCAGCATGGTTAGCGTTAAAACTCCAGTGAGATGATATGGATATGTGGTTGGACGTTAAGGTTAAGGATAGCAATGCATTCAAAGACTTTGCTTTTATATTAATGCTTTAAAAGTAAAGACTGGCATAAATATAGCAATTTTAGAAGTATGCCTAACACTTAGGCCTACTGCTTTCTTGGCATATTGTTTATATTTTTTGCCCACCTCTGAAGAAGGCTATGAAAGTTTCCAATACGAAGCTCTCTTGACACATTAGCTCATCCTCCTGAAATTGCCAATATGGCACATGGATACATTGCATTATGATCTATTTCAGCTGACATGTCTTCTGGGCTTTTAAACAGCATTTTATCTTTACACTGCCTGGGAGAAACACATATAAGATCCACCACAAGCTCACTGGACTGCAGCTTTTGCTAGGAAAAAAAAACCTTTTAAATGAGAAATTTGGGTTTCATAGCTGCCAGAAGGCACAAGCCATGTGACTGTTTGGAGTTTTACAAAGACAATAGGCCAAGGGCGAACTGGCCAAAGCATAGCTGCATAAGAATATGTGACTGAAGGGGACCATAAATTTGCAATTGTGAGTGAGCAGTGTGTTTTAGTGAGAAGGTGTGGGCCTATGCACTCTCTGATGCTCTGACTCTGGTAGCATTAAGCTATAACACTATAGGTTATTGTTTAAACGAAAAGCTGCAACCATTTTGGCAAAAAAAAAAAAAAATCTATTTGGCTTAACTACATTTTTCTCTTTTTACTCACTGCCCAGCAGTTACTTACTTTCCTGCAGTAGTAAAAGTAAACATTTCTTTTTTTCTGTAAAGTTCAAAACAAACATCTTAGAGGGAAGTGAGCTTTGAGAGGAGTAGAAGTGAGAGAAGAAATGAGGTATGTACGCTGTTTCTGTCTGTGTTTGTGCTCTAGATCCTGAGATGGTAAAAAGTTATGAATATGCATAAAGCAAAGCGCTACATGCAGGTGACATGTTTGACTTGTGTTACTGCTGGGAACAACTGCACCAGACAAATGTTTTCTCCCTCTTCCCTACTCTTGGGAACAAGGGAGTGAGGGAGAGAAGAAGAGTAATCTCATGGGAACACTTTTCTGTTTCACTCTGTGGATGAAAAACCAACACACTAACGATGCCATCTCACATGCAAAGAAGAACAAAACCATGGTAGCTCATACGCAAGCAGCTACAAGAAGATACAAAGATATACCCCCAACCACACACCCAAATGACAAACCACCTCACCAAACTGTGTGCAAACACTTTTTCTTTTCAAAGTGTGTTTCAGGGAAATATTCTGCCCTCCTTTCCAATTCCTTTAGAGTTTGTTGTTGGCTAGCCATATTTATACAGACTACATGAGTCAGACATTAAAGCAGAGTTCTGTTCAAATATTAAACAGAATTTTAATATTTTGTCTTTATTATCTTGTACAGTTCAGTCTAGATTTTGGAGGGGAACTGTGCAGTTTTTTTGGCCTAATTTGCCTTAACTGAACAGCTTCGGAGTCACTGTAATGGTTATATGACTTTTTTTTCGAGTTGAATGGTGGTCAACTCACTTCCCCAAGTACCTGTGAGTGGAAAAACCAGACGAGCCCAATATTGCGTGATATCAGGTCTCACGATGTAACAAATTGCTTCACGGCACTGCACACGTACGCCGATTCAGGAACCGGCTAACAAGGTAGAGATGGAGTAATTTACACTATTGTCATGGCTGAGCTGGAAAAAAAAAAGCTTGGAAAGCATTGTCGAAGGAACAGAGAAAGAAGAAATGGCGGACTGACGGAGTGTAGTCAAGGAAACAAGTAAACATGGAGCTGCAAAATATCTATTCTGAAGCTGTAGGGGGAGCTCTATAGAGAAACCTGCGAGAAAAAAGAGAAGAAATGGCCAAAACTGCATAGAGCCCCTTTAATCTCTCTTGCCCTAATATTTATGAGACAGATAAGTCATTGCATTGGTCATTTTGTCTCTAAGAAAAATGCTAATACCCAAGATCATTAGTCATTAGCATCTGCTGATAAAAGAGGTTACAAGACATGTGACATAAAATTCTTCAGCTCTTTGGTTAAACAAGAAAAAATCAGAGAAGTCTGTGTATGATTTCAGCAGGAAGTTTGCTGAAAAAAGAATTTATTTCTCTCTCTTCCTCTTTCTCTCTCTCTCTCTCTCTCTTCTCTCTTTCTCTCTCTGAAATAAACCAGTTTTACAGTAACAAAGATACGTACACATACACCCTCCATACTGGATAATGTGAGTCCTGATTTAGCAATAGAGTCATTGACTAGTTGCAGAAAAAGGAGGAGTAAGAGAGATTCTCAGGAGACAGCCCTAAACTAATCCAGTTTTTGAAGCAAGTCAGTGTATGTGGAGTGTGGTGTGGGGTGGTAGTGGGTTTTAATTGAGCACAACTTTGGTTGTTGACATGTAAAAAAAACCAGTATAATGATAGTGGGGGAAAAAAGATGAAACTGAATTTCTGCGTGGCAAAATATGTAAAACAAAGACAAGTAAAAAAATAAGACAGGAGTCACAATGACAAAACAGTGTTGAGAGAGTGAAGTGGCTGAAGGGAGGGAAAAGAAAACAGAACAGGAGGTGGTACAAAAGGGATTTAGGGAGAGGGATATGGAGGAAAGGGGTGAGGGAAGACGAGGGAGGTGAGCGGGGTCAGACAGCAGGAGGAAGCTAATGTCTTTATTTCCTGGTGAGGTGGGACCTTGCATTTACCCCTGAGGTCAGTGGTCATGGACAGGGTCATTGGGGGTGCTGTGAGGGGGGTATCTCCATACAGAGGAAGAGAGAGAATATCTATATAACAAAAAGAAGTGGAAAGAACAGAGCAAGAGACAGAGTAATAGGTGAAAGAGAGGAAAATAAAGAAGAGGGAGACCTAGTTCCAGTCAGAAGGGGAATGTGCAAAGGTGGTAAGGTTGAGACAGGTTGAGGAGGTGAGAGTACTCAAGGGAGAGAGGAGGGACACACACCACACACACACACACACACACACACACACACACACACACACTGTACACCCAAAATAATTGTAGATGTGAACTGTAACTGCAGAGATAGTTTGAGGGTGTGTGTATACTGTGTGTCTGTGCTGCATGTACTGTATACTGTGCATGAGTATTGCTCTGTAAGTGTGTGGGCTTTCTGTATACACTAGAAGTGCATGTGTATTTCATTCTCTCTAGAGGCCCCGCCAATGCAGCTGACAGATAAATACAAACTGATGCGATGTATTACTCTTTCTCTAGAGTATTGTTAGCAGTTAGGCTCTTGAACCGCTTGACTTAGTGCCTTTTATTGATGTAAATCGCATTTGTCAAATACGATACGATAGCCTCAACCAGTCTCTGTGGCTTACTGGCTTTTATTCCAACATGTAACTGCATTACCCGCAATCATATGAATTAACTTTGACAAACACGGTAAGATAAAAAGAGATTGAATGTTTTTGTTGTTCCTCAAGGGTATTGTTACTACATTTAATCATATTCAAGCACTCAGCTTGGCACTTTTTATTAACCTATTTACACTATTGAATGATGTAAATGACACCTCAATTATTGTATTAGCCGGTAATTTCATGTTTTTACTGCTCTTTTTTAGCATCAGTATTTGATCTCTATTTGTGGAAGTGGTAGTAGTGCTAGTGTGTGTGGTGTGTGTGTGTGTGTGTTGTGTGTGTGTGTGTGTTTCCATCAGTTTTGATGCTGATGGTGGTCTCTTCCAGCTACAGCTTAGAAACTAGGATTCTTCAACATAGATCTATCTCATACAAAGATACACGCACGCACACACACACACACACACACACACACACACACACACACACACACACACTAAATATTATGCAAATTTAGACCTGCAGTGTTCGTATACATACTGATGTATAGGAACCTGTGAATGTACTGTACAAGCTTAAAAAAATGTGTACTGCATAATATTCTCTACCAAATTAGATATAATGATAAAGTAAAAAACAGGTCACCATTGGAGTCCATGTCAAATAAATTCAAGTTGACTGCAGATGACTGCAGTTTTTCTCTTAAAAGAAGAAAAAAATAATATTTTTATATACCAAAGATATAACATATTTTAGATGGAGTTTCCCGTTGCTGTAATTTCAGTAGATTGTGATGCAAAAAAAGATGTTTTTTCAAAGATGTCTCAGGGAAGTATGAATCATTTTGTTATCACACATTAGCACACATCACCGCAATTTTTTTAGCCTTGGCCTAAAACATTTTTAGAGACATAGAATATAGTACAACACTGCGGCTGCTTCTACTGCTTCACAAGTGAACCCTTCCTGGGAGAAAAAAATTGCCTTCTCTAAACATCTGCCCGCAAGTACTTATTTTTTATGTGTGCGAGTATTTGTATATCTCTATGTGAGTATGTGCAGAAACAAAGGCGTATCTCGGTCAATGATATGATTCATGGAAATGGCAAGCTGACTGGAGTCACACAGAGCAAGATCAGTCTGTTCTCTAAAAATACCTCATCTCACTAATATCATGGCAGTCGACACACACGCACACACACACACATGCACACATATACACACCTTACATATTAAACAATGAAATATGTGACCCTATGTGTTACAAGGTCAATAAAGATGTGTGCACAAGTCTTACATTTTAACTCATATTTTGTCATTTTCTCTGATGTGTGTATGACAGAATGTGACCCAGTTGTGAATGGTTATTTATAACCCCTGTTCACTTTTAGACCCTCTATTGCTGTCCAGATCTAGTTATTCCTGTCTTACCTCTGGATGACTGTTAGGCAGCACGTTAAATATATCCCTTAACCTTTCTGAGGCTGGGTAGCGACCATCAATGGCACGTTGTCAATAAACATACTGTAGCCTTCCAATTCATTTGGGGAACGTTGGCCTGAAAGTGGCCTGTGTCCACCATTACTCATATTCCTACAACACAGCAACCACCGTGGCTCACCCAATTTGAAAATGACTTTAAGCTGCAGTTCCTGTAATAGCCATTTTACAATGATTGCTTAAAGTACATTTTGGCTGTGATGAAGTCTACTAAAAAGTTTCTTATCACATTTCAACTACATAGTGAATGACTATACTTAAAACGAATTGGGGTATCAACACTTAATTTAAAATTTGCGTAATGGGTTCCGTGATCAGTCATTTTGAAAACTACTGTTTAAAGAAAAGTGTATTTAGAAGCATGCTGTTTGATTGACAATGGTATTTAGTCCATACTTAGCCTATCACAAGATTCCCACTTTCCGTCAAAGTTTCAAACTTCAAAATGTTTTCATCACAAAGGCTTTCTTCATGATTGAGCGAGTCAGGAGATTATCATCCTGGTTTTAAACATATTCCGGTCTAATTGTAGAGTTTTTCTTCCTTTTAGTCACAGTGTCATCTTTATCTAAGAGTGACTCAGCAGGCTATGAATGTGACTCTGGTCTAAGTTTCCTTTAGACCCATATTTTGATCTTGTTCTGGAGTTATTATTGTTCATGCTCTCAGTATTGGACATCTGTATGACAGAATGTGGTTCAGTCAGCTATAAATATGAATGGCCTTTCTGCCCGACCAGCCACGCGGATTAGCAACTCTTCCTGCTTTTCCACTGGGTTCAAACCACACTGCACCCACACACACACACACACACACACACACACACACACACACACACACACACACACACACACACACACACCACACACATCAAGGAGATAGATAGTATGACCCGTCCGTATCATATTAAAGAGTACAGTGTCTATTCTCTCCCTGTTTCTGTTTAAACCTCTTTCGGTGTCTGCAAGTTTCTCACTTTATAAATTAGTCTGCTCTGCAAAAATGAAAAATACACATTGGCCATTAGCAAGTCACAAGTTAGTGGGGGGAAGTCTTGGTCAGTGTCCTCATTCAGGATCCTAGAGGCCTGAGGGTAGAGGCTCCACCTAAGCCTCTCGGTGCTGGCCTCTTTTGTCCGGTACCTTCTGCTCAATCTCAACAGGGAGAAAAGGCTGTTACCTAGATGGTTTGGACCTTTTATTCGTATTTTTAAATTTTTTTTTAAAGATTGTGTTTTGGGGGAATTTTTAGGCCTTTATTAACAGGACAGCTGAAGAAATGAAAGCAGAGAGAGAGGGGGGAAAAACATGCAGCAGAGGGCCGCAGGCCGTAGTCAAACGCAGGCCTGCTGTGTCGAGGAGTAAACCTCTATAAATGGACTCCCGATCTACCAACTCAGCTATCCAAGTACCTGGTGGTTTGGATCTTTTACTATTTCCCCAGCCTTTTTCTTGTAGAAAGTGCAAACATCCTTTTGGCAGGGGGCACCACCTGTAGTTCCTTCCTTGCTTCTACCCAAAGTCCACTATCATCTCTTTTGTCTTGCTGGCATTCATGAGTAGGTTGTTGTTCTGCTACCAGGTATTAGATATATAGTATATATATATTTATATGTGTGTGTCGTGAGTCAATGACTCAATGACCTTAATTACTTAATGCCCATTCTACCCATTTATGTTCTGTGTCAGAACATGTGATTGGTGGTATGATCTGGTTTCAATGAAAAAACTATGACTGATACATGATGCTCATTGAAGGAGAAAAGCCACGAGTGACTATCAGTGCCTTAGATTATCATGTACACACTGCCACACATGCAAACACGCACGTGCACTTACACATTCAAAAAAAGAGGACACACATAAACCAGACTGCCCCTTTGGTCCCCGTGACCAAGACATTTAAAAGGCGGCTTGATTAAATTAAGGCAGTCATGTCTTCTTAACACCAGATTAAAAGTATCAATATATTTATATTCACTGGTGTTATTCATAACACCCAAGAGGCAACTAGACACCGTAAAGTGGGGTGACAAACAGATCCCCTGGCTATTAATAGAAGGAGATGGAAAATTATGATCAACAAGCAGAGAGAGGAGAAGAGAGAGAGGAGAGAAATGAGAGAGGAAAATCCTGACACCAACTATCTTAGGGTCAATAACAAGATTGTGGTGGAGACAGAGAGAGAGAGCAGTCATCAATATTTTGATATAAAATTGAGGTTGTGGCTGAAATCAGAGTGATGGATCAAAAGAAAAGAGAATAGACAAAGAAATGCCTCATAGCATGTGAAACTATGTATGCAGTTTGTCAAAGTTTTTATGAGACAAATGTGCTGATAAATTTGTTAAAAGTTATTGTCTCTGTGATGTGTGACCATCCTAAATTGCTAAAGAATAAGAACAGCTTGGGAATCTGTACATTCAATCAGTACAATTTCTTAATTTTTTTTACACAGATGTATCAAGATTTTTGACCTATGACATGAATAAATCACACAAAACTATCAGGTCAACTGTTCTCCTCACTGGTGATAGGGGTTTAATTTCCAGCCAATCAAAAATTAATCTCCTTGGTTTTGGCATGACCTTAGATTTAACAGCCATGTCTGTTTGGTTTTTAGATTCAAATGGATGTTATGGACTGAGCGGGGACAGAGCAGAAGAAGAAGACTGACAAGGATTCTTGTATCCAGCTTCACATTGATATTAGGTAAAATGGTGAGCTGGAGGACGAACATTTTGTCTGGTGAGGTCAAAAGTCAAGAGTTCAATTTCCCCAGCAGGCAAACTGCCTCTAACATAAAACTTCTGCATGTTCACTCACTGTAAATGTGAGTGCCATTTGAGTCTTGTTTTTTTTTAGTTTTGGCATCATCTCAATTGGTAATGATGACACTTAATGGTGCATTCCAGGCAACCCGTAACTCGTGTTTGAAATGCCCTGGAACGGCAGTCAAACCAGTAACTCACTACTTGTGAACTCATACCAGATCGTTGTACTCCCAGTTACAGTTTTGACGTCACACACACATAAACAACAGTGTCGACCCCTGTTGATGCTGTACAGACACCGGTGATTAACAGTGAGAAATAGAACTAAATATATATAAATAGGCAATGTAAAGTAATTATGCACATTGTAATCAAAACAAAACACATATGATTGTGTACTACTACAGGTTACGTTTATTAAATGAAGAAAGTCGGAAAAAAATATATTGCAGACTAGAAATCGCTTCTATCAGCTAGCGCTAGCTAACGTCTACACTAGCCTCTAGCTAGCGCTGGCTAGAAGGGTTTCTCCTGACTTTGGCTGGAACGCTACCAAGTCGTGAGTTGTGACTTAAAGTTGTAACTTACGGGGTAAAAATTAGGTCTGAACCAAATGAACAGTGGATAGTCAGCCTTTTAACTTACACCACTGACTGACTGAAATTAATGTCAACACTTAATGTTATCTTAACCAATAATGAGTGATGACCAAAATTACAAAAAGAGGTTTAGAATCAAAACATGTCCGTTAACTTGATGCGGGGTTGTATCTATGTGAGAAAATGTTTTGAAGTTAAGTGTTAAAGCCATAGTGCCTCATTTCTGTCGCCCCCATGAGGAATTCTATGTAATGACAACAAAACTGTCAGAGTTTCCACATGATTCAAGCATCCAGTGATTGGGCACAGCCCCCACCCCTTCCCCACGTAATTGCTAGTAGCAATGGAGGACGCAGAGGATAAAAAAAAATATCATGGACTCTTAAGAAGAGGCAGTTAACTCAAATTTCTGCTGCAAAAGTTGCCAGGCAACACAACCTTCTGAACATTGCCATACTGAGAAATACAGAGAGAGTTGTGTGGAGCTGATTATTAAGTCTTAGATTCCGAGTCATAATTAGTTTTGTAGCAACTCATTTGTCAACGGCTTGAATGTAATGGACGTTCATTACCATCAAAAAGTTACACACTAAAGCTTTAAGCTGATTTGAGTTTGGCAGGTGGTTTTGAAATATATTCTCTGACAGAGTGGAGGTAACTGTTTCTTATAGTAGACAGAAGAGCCTGTGATTATCAGTTTCAAACAGACAAACAGCTCCAGCTAGGGCAGAATGCACACAAATACAAACACAAACATCTCCAGTATGAAGGGTCGGACAGTTTTCTGTTCTCTCTTTTCCTACCATTTCTGTTTTCACCAAAAGGCAGGTGGTCTGGTAGCTGACTACAGAGTGGAAGAGAAAGGAGAGTTCTCTCTCTCTCACTCACTCACTCACTCATCACTCACTCACTCACTCACTCACACTCTCTCTCTCTCTCTCTCTCTCTCTCTCTCCTCCTCTCTCTCTCTCTTTCTATTTCATCCCATTACCATTGGCCATTATGTGAACTCTGACTTGTGCACTTTATGCCTACATTAGCTGCATCTAGCATACTCCGATGCAGACAAGGCAAATGTCAGCTCTGCTGGAAGTGCTCGGTCATCAGTGGCCAGGAAGCAACATTTTTTGTCATGGCTTCCTCTAAATAATTTTGTGTTAATAATGATTGTATTTACATGGAAACATTTGGAATGACTGAATGGACTGAATGCCCTTTTAGTGTTTAGCTTCTTTGTTATGAGTGTCATTGTGTTAAGTGATAAAAGGGACTATTTATCGCAGTTACTGAGATTTCCAGAGTGTCAGTGAAAATGTTGTAAGCTTAGTTAGTTTACTGGAAATCTGTAAACAGGACAGCGGTTCTTGTTTTTAGATTGTATTTTACAAACCTGGGCTGACTAGCTAACCGGATATTGTTAACATATTGGAAACTGTTTAGGAAAGGGCAGGCACTTTAAAAAAAATACCTGGCAGTTGATTGGACGAGACATCTGTTAGCCATGTCAGTTGTGGCCGTCACACACTATAAATTCACGTTTGGACACAGGCGTTTCAAACACAAACGCATTAGGTTGGAGCCTGATGTGTGACACGGGATCCCGCAATTCTCGTGTGATCTTGTGATATCACGAGCATCCAGCTGCCATGCAGGGTAACTGATTAGCTTCATTGGTTGTTGTTTGGCAAGAGGCAAGGTGTGCTAATTTTCATCCAAAGAATGCCCCTTACATTACATTTTGCTTATTTTGGTCATGGTCACGTAGGTCCTCCTGCCTTACGGGGATTTATATATTCCACTAGGAAAACAGGTCATCTTCGTCTAACTTTATAGATGTTGCCAATCACCATCTTGGGAAAAAATAAAATAAACGTCATTACAAGACTGGACATGTCCCCTGTGTGGCTCTGTATTTTGTGTATACTGTAGCAAGGATACCCGTACTAGCAATTTCTGCTGGGCAAGCCCTTTTTGCAGAATAAAATGCTTACATTTTCTGTGTGTTTTTACATTTTGTTCTATAGTTCAGGACTCTGGGCAGCACAGAGGGCAAGAGAGACAAAAAGAGTAGTGAACAAAAACTGGAGAAGTATTTGGCTGCTCATGAATTGCTTGATTTAACATTTTAAAATGCTGAAATGAAGTCATTATGGATAATCGAGTTGAGGTCTCATGTTAGTCACCCACAGTACATGCTGCTGACATACAGAATTACACCCAGACTTGACTGCACTGCTTGAGTTTGTCTTCACAGCATTATATTATAAGAATCAGGCAACTTAAACTTGACTTTGATGTTGCTTTAAGTAAGAACATGCAGAAAACAAGTAAAAACATTCACCGAGTTATAAACCAAAACATGCACATAGAGTTGGAACATGTATACTGTATGAGGCTTGAGCTTTCCTTGAACTAATATGCTAGTCTGATACTGTATCATAGCCACAGAATAAAAATGGATAAAAATGGACTACACTTCAAGGTAGTATTTTTGGTTATTTGGCTAGTTTAGTTAAAGTTGCGCTATGAAGGACATGGCTAGAGTGCAAAAACCTTAAAAATCATAGATTATAATCATAAAACCATGATCAAAATTCTATGCTGTGCTTTTGACAAAAAAAAGGTGAGCATGAGACAGAAGGAAGTATCTATTTGCACTAATTCTATAAGTAACACCAAGCAACGTCCCAGCTATCTTTAGTAATTCCATGAATACAGTGCTGAGGGGAAAAACATGCTGTCCTCCTGCTAATGAAGCTTTCAGCCCTGCGCCACAACCACACAATGACAGCTGGCAGGGGAGGGGCAGGAACTACACGGCATGAAATAAGAGGGGGTAAAAATTGATTAGCAATTTTCATTTGCGCTAAGCTAAACAAAAGAAGGCTGCTGCCCTACTCTGCATATCATCATGGGGTGGGAGAGGAGGAGGGTGGGTAGTGTTGATGGTGTTGGGGTGGGATGGGAAGCAATCTTTCAGAGCTCAAGGCATCTATTGTTTAGTTAGAGAGGATGTGGGTGTGGGGGAGCAAAGAGGGATTCGGGACAGGGAGACAAGAGGACCACGGATGGGGATAGAGTGACAAGAGGGGAGACATGAGGGATGTTAAGGACAGAAGAAAGGGAAACAGGAGAAAAAGGAAGCAGAGGACTGAGAGAAGGAGGGGAAGAACAAGGATGCAGGTGGGGGGAGCAGGTAGAGGGGTTGAAAAGGGTAAAAGAGAGGGGTGGGAGAATTGGAACCGGGACAGGGAGGGAACCACTGAAGGACAGAGTGATGAGAGACAAGAGGGAGAAGGTTAAAAGAATGGGGAATTAGGGATGAACGAGAAAAATGGAAGAGAAAGGGAGAGGAAAAGGAAGTTTTGGGTGTGACGAGGAGAGACCAAAAGCAAAAAGGTATAAATATAGAAGAAGGCCAGGGATTGAAAAAACAACGTATCTGTTTTTAATTAGTTAAATAAATAAATAATTTGACAGATTTATTTGCACAATAAATACAATATTTTGTCCAAGTAGCTTAAACGTGTATTCACATCTGTGGTAATGGGTTTGGGGTTGCTGGTATTTTGCAACTGGGAGATGAGGAAAAACTGAAGAGGCACAGAAAGGTAATTGGATGGGGTCTGGAATGGCAGAGTTAAAAAAGAGAGCAAAGAGTGTCCAAGAGTTCATGACCTATTCTGAAAATTGAAGCTGGACCAGGACAGACTCACAACACTCTTAGAAAAACAAAAGCAAAGTGCCAGGGGAAAAAAGTTTAAGTTTGTAAAGCTGAAGACAGACACTCTGACAATAGAGGAATTTGCCAACACTGAGAAAAAAAACTGCAGTACGTGTGCAGTACTATAGGCAGTTTTCTTGAAAGGTTTTTTGGCATGACCAGATTGCATGATGGTTTATTAAGATTTAGAATCAGAATCAGAATCAGCTTTATTTGCCAGGTATGAAGACATACGAGGAAATTTTCTTTGGAACATCGTTGCTCACAATGCGCTTACACATACAAAACAACCAAACTGTATAAATAGATATTATGTCGTTATATAACAATGTGAACAGGATGAAAAGAATGAACAGTATGAACGACATGACATTATGCACCATTATGCACCTCTGTATGTGTGTATGTGTGTATGTGTGTGTGTGTGTGTGTGTGTGTGTGTTTATGTTCTTTCAGCAGGTTGTCATTCATATTTAGTGGCTTAAACATGTGCGCACATGAACACACAGTAATAAATGCAAAAAATGCAAGAAAAATAGCAGCTGGTAAGTGAATGAGAGGGGGAAAGAAATCAACAACTTTTAACCAAAACACTGTACACAACTCTAAATTTAATTTTCTGCAAGATTAAGCACAATAATGACTAGCTTTATAAAAACCCATAACTAATGGCTTCCAATGAGCCAATCTATAGGCATTGATCTGCTCAGTATCTCGTAGACTTGCAATGCAAAGCCCATAAATGGAGGAGGGGGGAGGACAGTGGAGCACTAAAGATGAGAGTGGAGGAGGCGAGAGGAAGTGAAGTAGATGGTGAAAGGGTAGGGTGAGGATGGTGGAGACAAATGAGAGGCAGAAGAGGAGAGAAGTATAGAGAAAAGGCAAAGAGAGTAGGGAAGAAGAAAGGAGAAATCTTTCTGTGGAAAGTGCTTGAGCCCTAGTTGGCTGTAAAGAACACAGTGTGTCTGAGTTTTTTTAGCTATTTACCGTGTCACATTAACAAAACAAATGTAAAATCATATTTATCTAACACCTTGTGTCAAGTAAATGGAAAAAGATCTTAAGAAACACAATGGTCCTGAAGCAAAGACTCTATTGGACAATTAAAGGGGCACGCCACCAATTTCAACATGAAGTTCAGTTTACTCACAAACCATATTGTATAAATGCTCTGTGGCTCTGGATGTAGCTTTTAAACGTTTTCATAAAGTATCATTATAGCATTACAAGAAAAGCAGGATTTTAGAGCTTTACCCATGTTACAGACTAAATGTCAGGGTATCTCGGCCTGAGCTACTTCAATTTTAACCATTCTTTTTAATTCTGTCTCTTGTGAATTGTCTAATTTTATGGAAATTCAACGGTAAATCACTGGAGTACCCCTTTAAAGCTTTAAAATGTTTTCACAAAGTGATAGTCAAATAGTGTCTGAAACCCCTGCATTGGACAATTTCTGTAACTTTTTGAAACTGACAATCTAACGTTCATGTGCACTTCAAACAGTGATAAGCCAGATGTGCGTAGGTGAGGAATAAGCAGGGCTTGAACTTTCCTGTCAAGCTCTCTTTTTTCATTATTCCTGTTGAGAGTCTGTCCCTAAGCATGTGGCATCAAC
Source organism: Etheostoma spectabile (assembly GCF_008692095.1). NCBI lineage: Eukaryota > Metazoa > Chordata > Actinopteri > Perciformes > Percidae > Etheostoma > Etheostoma spectabile. The sequence goes on along the minus strand of NC_045733.1, from coordinate 1,551,528 downwards.
CCATTTTGAATGATCACCACGTTTCATCCCTCCTCAGCCTATGACAGTAGGCCTTTCACCCTTTTTTTGCAGTGTGGACGTTCTGATCAGGTATGAACCCTACCCGGTTTCACGCCAGTTTGTGAAATGGTCACGTAATTTTGATTTATTATTTTGTGTACATGTTACGATTTTTGCATTTATCACGTGTACATGTCACGGTTTTTGAACATGACCATTTCACAAACTGCCATGACACTGGGATGCTCTGAGGGACGCAAATCACAGAAGTAAACCCGGAAGCTTAGAAACGTTTTTGGCGAATGTGCCAGGCGAGCAACTCTATTGAACTGAGTGGGCACCATTTTGTAATCATGTATCCAGATCAATATAATACATCCATGGCATAAGCCGCTTTTTCCTTCAATGTTGGAACAACAGATCCTATGAACTATTTTGTTTTGAGCGTAACCTCGCTTTTATTCAGCAGTTAACTCAATGCACTTCTGTGCGCATGATTATGGATTTGGCACCAAGTTAGAAGCTTAGTTGTTGCCAAACACACACTCAGGTATGAACAGGGACACTAACCAAACACAATGCTGTACAAAACATTGCAATATGTCACTGTTCTTGAGATCTAGCTCTATCTGTCTAGTGGCTGCACTAATCCTGTAACAACAGTGCCATCTTTGTGTGTAGTAAGCAGAAAGACACAACAGTAACCCAGGTGGAGTTAATAAATGCCTCAATAAAAATCATTCTATTTTTTAAAGGTTATTAGGGCAATTAGCAATCTAGTAGTATTCTACATTGTTAATCCTACACTTGACAGCTTTTTAGAGGCTCACTGACTAAGAACTAAAGGTGGTGGCATGTGAGGAGGAGGATAGTTGAAAATGAAACAATCCTCTGCTGAGAACGCACAGTAGCTTAAATCCGGAGAGGGCTGCTTGCGTTAATCCCCATGGATTAAGCTTCTAAATACTCTTATTCAAGCCAATTAATTCATGCATATATCTATCTCCAGCTCTTTTCATGTCATTTACGATGATGGAGGGTGACTTCCTGGGAAATCAGGAGGAGGGTGGATATTCATCTACATTAATGCACACAGGGCTCTCTCTTCAGGACCATGTGGCCACACACACACACACACACACACACACACACACACACACACACACACACACACACACACACACACACACACACACACACAAGTACATTAGGGAGGTATACATTGAGAGTTTAATAGGGAAATGATGTTGGAGGGGTGAGGATTGAGAGGGGCCTCCAAAAGTTGACTGACGTATTCTGACAGCTGAATACTAATCATGAGATCAACCTCTGGCTAAATCAACAGGATCTCACTGGGGCCTCTGGCTGGGAGAAGCATAAAAAGGGATTAGCAGTAAAAACAGAAGGCTTATACAGAACAGAGAAAAACCAGTGGACAGACTGAACAACTTAAAAAAGGTTGAGATGAAGAAGGATCTAAGGATGCTAAGGATTGCAAGAGGATCTAAGTGAACAGTGGACAAATACATTGATTCAAATTCCACAAAACAAATGCCTCAGTACAGTAAAAGTAAAAGTATGGAATTTATTTTGGTAGAGTTTCCCAAGGACAGTAAGTGAGCAGAAGTATTTAAGCAACTACAGATATTTATAGTGAATAAAAGAAAAACAAACATGTACTCACTTATATAATACTTATGGTATGTTCTTACATTAATTAGTTTCCTGTTTGCAGGGATGCCAATAATGATACGCTGTTCCTAAGGACATCATCAGGGTCTGAAGTGGACTGCAGTTTGTAGTGTTTGAGGAGCCTCATGTCTCTGGTCACCAGTCTGTAAATGTGTGTGTGTATGTGTGTGTTTGTGTGCGTGTAGCAACCAGTATTACTAAGAACGCACATCACCCAGAAAGGCTTCCAGATAAACACGATCAGAATACATCCTATAGACTATACCCAAGGCTCGAGGGTCATGCTATATAGTAATCTAATCACAAAAAAAGCAACTAGAGTAAACCTTGCTGGCAGAAAATATGTAGAACTGATGAAGATACAAATTTACAGTTGTGAAATCTAAATTATTTAATGCTCTACATTGACTACACAACCCAAAGCTGGGTGACACAGCACAGACAGAACTGATGGGAAAATCTCAGAGCACAAACTGGCCGATTTAAACACTAAGCAACCACAGCCCAACAACACATCATTATATAGCCAAGCAAACAGCTACAAAGATGTGAGATTAATAACATATGCAATTGGCTTCCCACTGACAGCAGATATTACTCCTGGTAGGAACAATTGAGAGTTTGTCAACCACATCCTGAACTTCACTCCACCAACAACTGCAGAATCAGCACATCGGAGCCTTGAAGTGCAGCCCGAAAAAATCTTTAATATATATTATATATATATATATATATATATATATATGTATATATACAGGGTTTATATGATTAAGCCACTGGTGTGATTAGCTGGCTATGCTCAGGGTCCATCTAGCCATGACTCAAATAATTTATTAGTCAACATTTAAATGACTGGAGAGCTCACTGTCGGAAGCTAACCCAAAGAATGGCCACAACTTCATAACATCACATTAGAATGTGTACATCTATAATTAACAAAAGTTAACGTTCTGCACTGGACCCATGCTACAGGAGCAGTTTGCAGTGCACATCTTGCAGAGACCGATTCCACATCTGAGATCAGTGACAGGAATGTTACATATTTCAGAGCAAATCAATGCAAACACAAGAGAGAACGTTTAAATTCCACAAAACAAATGCCTCAGTTGGCCCCCTGGGTTGTGAACCACTGTAATAATGCTTAACCTCATGATGCTAAACATAGTCAAAGACAAATAAATCAGTAATAGAAATGCAAAAAATAGCATTATTTGTCAAATAATGAATCAGTTTTTGGCGTTCTAAAATATAACACACTTTGATGAGAAAAACTAAGGTAAAATGCTACACATTCCCCTAATGTTCTTTTATAAATATTAAAAATGTATATTATATTTGTGTCATTTGTGCCATTTCCAGTCACTTTTAGACCTAAATTTGTTTAAACTAGCTATAAAAGAAGATTTAAATGTTATTCCTACTAAGCTTGTAAACTAATCTAATTGAAATGTACAGTAAGCTGTTATCAGAGTAAGTTGTTTCTTTCTTGATCATTAAGAAAAAAACGTGTAACAATGAGTGCATCGCAACTCCTCTTACCTGATATTCTTCATCTCAGGTAACTGCTGTAAGGTGTGCTCAGTCCTCAGAAACTGTAACAGGTTAGACAAAAAAATATTGTAGTTGGGAAACTTGTCAGATTTATACTGCAACAAGTGAAAGAATGAGAGACACATGGCACAGTGCAAGACTTAGCAGCAGCATTATAAAAGTGTATATCCAAACACCTACTAAGAACGCTTATATGAATGGAAAACTTCATACTCTCAATCTTTAAACTTTTCATCTCTCATTCTCAAAGTCCCAGGCTCCGTCTCTCCTTATCCTCCAATTCTCTTTATTTTAACAGTCAATCTCTCTCACTCTGATCTGACATCAGTCTCTCGGATTGGTCGACCCAGCTCGTGCACTAACCAGTGACACGCTTTAATTATTGAGCGGCTGACCTCAATTGGTTAGCTGGAACAGCCTAAAAACATATACCACACACAACACACACACACACACACACACACACAACACACACACACACACACACACACACACACACACAACACACACACACACATACGCAAACACACTCACACACACACCCAAACATTTGCACACCATGCTCTCACACTCTGAATCTCACTACATACTGCACACTTACATGCTCACCCTGAGGACAGTTTTTGCAGTCTAAATATATATACCGTAGACAACATCAACTCTGCCTGTTACTACTCTCAGTTCATTGATGCTGTGAGCATTAGTTATGAAATGAACCTGTACTGCCATGTACTGTTATACAATGTACAATAATGTTCATACTGGTAAAAGCAAGTATGTATTTACTTGAAGGTACATTTGTCATTCACAAAACACAGTAGTTTTAGGGTTAGGGTTATACGTTCAAGTACGGAGAGTGAGAAAAGGTATACCACTCCTTTATTCAGTTAGGTGTTTCAAATACATGCCTTCATGAAGAAATCAATAGTACTTATAGTGTGCACTATAATACTATAATACACTATTTGCTGTAGAATTACTGTAAACTGGAGAATTAAGCTCTAACAACAACACAGAAAGAGAACATGGTATTGAATCAATAATTAATGCTGACAGACAGCAGCTCATAAGGGCTGTCAAGTGTAATAATAATGGTTATCACAGTAAATTTGGAAGTAATACTGTGTATATATATAGTCCTACGAGGGTTTCCTTTAAAGGCACAAGGAGCTAAAAATATCAATATAATTTATGATACAACACTAATGTTGATTAGAAACATGAATCCAATGATACGTCTTTCATAACTGGTGCTACAAGAAAGAGAAATGATATACATCCTTTGGTATGCTAGCTATGCACTTAGTATGCCATAATTTAATATCTAAATATATCGTAGAGAGTATGATCTCTGTCACACTTGTCTCCCTACAAATGATCAAACACAGGCGATGATACAAGACATGTGATATCCACATTGCTTCATAAGTCATGATGCAACATGGGCAATTTTAGATTTGGGTGTGTGATGTTATCCTACCTAGATATTATATTATATATATATATATATATATATATATGTAAATAAATATAAAATGTCACATGTCTTCAGTAATGACATTTGTCTCGAGAACGACTTCAGAAACATGAGTTGACATGTTGACTCTCATTATATTTTGATGAGTGTAACCCAACTGGGCTCCATGGCATGCTGTGTGACTTGTGGCCTATGATTAGTTTCAAATAGTTTAATGGGTCACACTGCTTGGCTCTGATCCCTAGACCTCAAAGAGTTTGAACAAACGTACCCGAAACCATAAGCCCACTTTGAGTAGCTGAATTCCAATTTATTTGGCAGGGAGACAGTATTTTTATTTGAACTTTAAACTGTAAGGCCACTGGGTAGGATAATCAGTCAGTCCTTAATTTTGCAGGCTGAGTTTATAAAGTCATACTGTATTTAAACTTCCTTTAATAAAATAATTATAATACAATAGTGTAGATTTAGTTTGTATTAGGCACTAAGTCAGAGTACAGATTGTAATGTTGACTCACCATGAACTTTTTCTGCCTGGTTACAGGTGGTTTCTGTGCTGCTGCACGATGAGCTAATGTAAGAAAATGTAAGATACTTACATTACTAAGGCTCCTCACAGAAACCTAAACCAGATACCTATCGCAAGGCATCGACACACACACACACACAACACACACACACACACACACACACACCACACACACACACCACACACACAGGTACACATACACACACACAGACACACTGAGCAAGTACAGTCAAACAGAGCTCTCAACAGGAGCTTCATGCATGCATGCTTGTGTCTATGAAGTTTGGCACTGTGTTTCTTTGGTCCATACGGCGTTTTGTATTTGCCATAATCCCCTGTCAGCAACACTTAGGCAGGCAGACAATAGCAGAGAAGATCGGCAGCCAAACCCCCTTCACTGTAAGCTTGGCAGGTCAGCGTGCAAGCAGCAGGTTACACACACACACACACACACACACACACACACACACACACACATACACACACAAACACACACACACACACATAGTACTGTACATATACAACCATGCAGCACATAGACAACACTGATGTCCTGCTGAGATGCACGTTACTCACACCATCTCCCGGCTCTCTTCAAAGAGTTGTGCTGCAGTTCCCAAGGACACGGCAGTCTGACATCTCCTCTCTTTCACTCTCTCCTCTCACTCTGGCATACTCTCTCTGCCTCTCTCATTTGCCTCTCGGTTGCAGGACGCTGCCACAACAGATGCATATGTGTCGCTGCCTTTCTCCACTCCTCTCTATTTCTCCCTTTACCCTCTCTCCTCTAATCTCTCTGTATGCAGCTGAGAGGCAGAGCGCATTCTCAGGGTTTCTCTCTTTTTTCAAGAGAGTGCCGGCTAGTATGAGAACAGGAAGTGAGAGAAAGAGGAAGGGAGGGAGAAAGAAGAGAGGAACGAGTGCTGGCAGAACTGACCAAACTGATGTGCCACCCCAGGACACCAGCGTTCTGCCGACAGTCAGCCAGAGTCCTACTGCAGGAAAAAAAGATTTACTGTAAATCAGAAGCAGAAGCATTGGAAGCATCACATATGTTGTGGCATAGCAAAAAAGTGACAGATGGACAAACACAAAAAAAAATTGCGCAATTAAAACAAAACGAAAGTAAAAATCTGTTTATGTTGTCAGCTTGAACCAAAATATTCAACATATTTTGTTCTGTATACCAAAGAATAAGATATGAGGGTGCCAAAAATATTATGGACGAGAGGGTAAAAGGATTAGGTAAGTGACGAGAGAAGAGAAGAGAACGAGAAGAGAAGAGAACGAGAAGAGAAGAGAACGAGAAGAGAACGAGAAGAGAGATGTCTTAACAAGATGAGAGGGGAGAAGTGGAAGGGAGGGTAGAAAAGAGGAAGTCTAAGTATTCCCCAAAGCCTTGCTGTCTTTTCTGAAAAATGGTCCCTGCAGGCCCGATCCAGAAAGAGGCAATACAAACAAACAGAGAGCAGAAACAAACATCTATTTATGGAGGAGGGGAGTCCAGTTTCCCAACCACATTTGCTAGCAGCTTTTTTGACAATATCACCAATTCAGCAGTTTAGGAGTAACAACCAGAGGACGGGAGAGGAGAAAGGGAGAGGAAAGGATTGAGAATTTGAGAATAACCTTCGATAAATAATTTCCAATACATCCCAGAAATAGGCCAGTGCACACCAGTCTATGTCCTGGCACTCTCTTGCTCTCTCTCTGGCACTCTCTCTCTCTCACTCTCTCTCTCTTTGCTAATCCCCCCTCTCTCTATAAACACACAGGTTAACAACACTTTTGTAACACTAAGGACAAACTCAAAACATAAAGTTCTGTTTTTGTTGTGCATTGAGTCCATGGTATTATGAGGTAGTACAGTGCAGGTAGTCTTGGTATATTGACTCATGTATTCATTGATAAAAATATGTATATTGATGTGTAAACGTGAATAAGATCAATTGATATGGTAGTGGTAAAAATTATATTTTTAATAAAAAAATAATGAAAATCAATGAACACAAGTTGTTAAGTATTTACATGTTTTGCAATTAAGTCCTGCAGCTAAGTTATTTTAGTTAAAACAATTTTTTTCACAAAAATACAAATATTTTGTAAATAATTTTAGGGGTAGAGAACCATCAGACTCCCCGATGGAATCTAAACACCTGTGGTGGCGACGAAGGAGCCCAAAGACCGGTCAGCTGGAGTAGATGACTGGAGGTGATTAGGGAGGTGGAGGGTTGCACTCTTTGCCTGCAATGACAGCTGAACAGCAAAGAGCAAAACAGATTTATTTAAAGCAGGGTTGCTGTATGGTCTTCCTGAAAGAATTAACGCTGAGCTACAGATGTACCAGATGGATTTTGTGACATCACAACTTTTTTGGAGCCACTTGTGGTCCAAAACGTAACTTATAAGAGTCCTGAAACTTACAGTGTCCTGTGGAGACTGGAAACCTCCAGTGCTCATACACTGAGAATTAAGTTTTCTGTGAAATGTTGCACTCTTTAAAAAAAGGACATTTGCACGTGTACATATAAAGAGAAACATATCCGACACAAATTGTCATTTTAAAGTTTTTTAGACCTTTCAAGCCTCTCACGGATCAAAGAGGTACATGTCAGAAATAAGTGAAGCCTGCAACAAATCAAAGTTTTTCCTCACTGGACAATAAAGACAGATGTGTACCATGCACGTGTATACACATCACGTACTAAGCAGTGGTCATATAATGTCACAGTACATAGATATGATATATTTCTTGCAGAGATGAAGTAAAGGTGAGGAAAGGTAATGCACTGAAAAAATCAAAAACCTTTTACAGTACACATTGACAGAAAGTCTACTAAATACATCTGTAATAAAAAGGGTACTCCTTCGGATTATACTGTACTGTACATTTTATCCTTAAATTCTGTAAGTAAAGGGAAAGTGCAACTGATGGCTGAAGAGGACACGTGACATAACATTTAATGGAAAATTGCAGTTCAACAATACAAGAATTGTGACGAGGATGTGGGGGAAGAAACAACATGGGAAAGGGAGGAGATGGAAACAGAAAATGCAGGAGACAGAACTGGTTAAGAGGAAAGGACGAGGACATAGAGGAAGATGATAAAAGCAGGGACACAGAGGAGAAGAAGGAAAGAGGGTGGAGGGCAAGGACAGGGGTGAAGGGTGTAACTCACTCCTGCCCCCATCACCAGCGCCCAGTCCTAATTTACCCAGAACAATCAATCAGATCAGGAGGCAGACACTGATAGAGGACTACCATGCAACAGGATCCCACACACACACCACACACACACACACACACACCACACACACACACACCACACACACACACACACACACACACACACACACCACACACACACACACACACACACACACACACACACACTGAGAGAGATGAGGACTTGCATGCAACAGGATCTATTCACACACACATACTTTTATGCTGACTAGAGGAAACAAAGTTTACAGCTCATATCTGTAGTCTCTGCACTGACTTCTACCAACTAGGCTGTACCAAAGTCACCGCAGCTCTGTGGGGTCACAACGGCCGGTCAGGGCCCATGAGACAGAACAGCACAGAGGGAACAGAACGGGAGCGGGAGAGCAAAAGGGTGAGGGAGAAGTGGGAGAGAGGGAGGAGAACAACAGCCAACAATAGGATAAGAGAGACAGAGTCAGAGAAAAGAGCACAGTGCAAAAAAACAGACAGAGGACAGAAACTGGCAATGAACAGGAGGACAAAGTGATCGTGCCCTGCCATGCTCTCAGAGAAAGATGAATGCACCAACACAGAAAAAGAATAAAAGAGCGGGAGAAAAAAAAGTGGCGAGCTGACGCCAGCTCAGGTACAGAAGACACTGCTGTGAAACAAAGTCACGCACATGAGAAGAGCAGGGAGATCAGTGTGAACACAGATGCTTTATTCCTCCTCAAGTGCTTCTGGCCTTCTGTCTGACCCTCCAGGGTTGAAACCTTTGTATGTGCTTTAAACACACACACACACACACACACACACACACGCACACCACACACACACACACACACACACACACACACCACACACACACACACACACACACACACACACACACGCACACACACACACACACACACACATCACATGGTTCTCAAGCAAAGGCCCAAGTCTCTCCCAGCAGACGGAAAAAAGTCACTTTGTACAAAAGTGTCCTCTGAATGAATGTAATAATGTGTTGTAAAACCTGTCTTCTTGATATAACACAACATAAGATTTATGTTTTACAGTAATGAGCAGATAATCTTTTGTACTAAGTAAATTCCTCCTTTGGCATTTGAATTTTGGATTTTCAGCTTTTGTCAGGTAGGGATTTGTTTCCGTAGGATACAATTTTACTGAGTTGCAGTTAGCAATATCAAATCATCACAAATCAAAGATTTCCCATGAGCCTTTGGTTGTGGAGGAATCTCTTACAACTAGGCCACACTGCAACATTGATATTTGTTCTCTCAGCAAGCTTGTTTTGGGTAGAGGACTAATGAATTACAGCAAAATCTGATATTCAATTTTAGACAGGAAATGGGAATAATCTATCAATGTATCCACCTACACCTGAAAGTCAAATTTAATGTTAAGTATTCTCATTTCCGGTGTTCTGCTACGTCTTAGCCATACTAGCAGGTAATTAACGATAGAAAACAGTTTTTGTGATCAAGTTTTTATTTTTTCTAATCGGATGACAACATAAATTATTCAGAATCAAATGAGTTATAGTCCACACAGAATGTCCTTACAATATTACACAAACATGTTTGTGTCTCTGCTCACTGCAAGAACTGATTGTTCAAAACCATCCCCAGCTCACTGTGCATCCTTTTGTACCCACCTTACCCATATAATATGAAAAACCACCAACAACATTAAAAAAACTTGCTTTTATAAGTGATCAACACAGCAATACACTTGTTTTGTTGGTTTTTCCTAGATATCCTATCACAACAGTGATTACCCTGCGTCATGTTGTCTTTACTCTCTGGCCCTAATATAATGTATTTGCCTAGAGAATATATTTTCAAAGCAACCAACATCATGAATCTTAACCCCATAAAATTGAGCTGATTGAATTTATTACTAATTTATTTGACTTAAGACTAATTGAAGCAATGCTTTATTTATCCTATAAATTATCCCAAAGCACCTCTCTGTTTGCGTGCGTGCATGATGGAAACAGACAAAAAGAGAGAGAGGAAGAGAGGACATGTGAGACCTACACTATCTATTTTAAATGATGACACATTTAATTTAGGCCCTGCAAAAGAAATTAAAAAGCATAGCTGTTATTAATGAAGATGGAGCATAATAAGGGGGTCTACACACACACACATACACACACACACACACACACACACACACACACACACACACACACACACACACACACACACACAAACACACAAACACACAAACACACAAACACACAAACACACACACAGTGGTTAACTTGTTATCTGGTATTAGTTAATGGCAAGATCATATTGAAAATGATATGCTTCAAGCAATAAGTGCTATGAAAAAATTGCCATTACTGTATTCGTTTTAATGCTAGTGAATCCCGAGAATTACTTCATGAAAAGCAGCATCGACAGAAACCTGTCTTCTCAGATTTTCAGATTCTGTTGCAATGTTTGTCATTCCTTGTAGCACAGACTGGTTACCTTTCTTCTAACATCTGAAATTTGCTCAGCGGAATAAAAGGAACAATAGCTAAAGCCAAACCTGGAGCAATGAGGTTTTGATGTGCCAGTGATCTGAGACTCAAAGTCATGTTTCCCTCTGCACTGTTGAAGTCATTGAGGTTGTAAATTGACTAAACAGAAAAACAGGCTGTGGTCTTACTCTTCCCTTAATTTTGTTACAGGTTTGCCAATCTCATGCCATTAAATGTATAGCCTGCATAGCACTTCTATTGATTAACAAATGACAACGGCGTCAATGTGTCGCAATGTGCACTTGAGGTCAGGGACTTATTGCCTTGTTTCAATTCTTTCTTTTCTCCACCTCTCTCTCTTTCTCTAACTCTCTTTCTCCTATACCCATTCCCCCTTTATATCTTTCCCTCGAAGTGTTCCCTCCCTTTCTCTAAATAGATATTGAAGTTTTCTATTTAAGGCAGATGCTGTTTAACTTCCTTGGGGTGGGAAGTGAAAGGCAGGCAGAGGGCCATCCATCTCGCTATCCACCTGCTGACATCTTTAAATGCTATCGACACCCGCTGCCAGCATTAACATGCAAAACCGCACTGCACGTTTGATTTCATTAGCTCATCGTGCGCAGGGTTTTCTCTCGCCCTGTCGGTGGGATTCTGGCTGCAATTATTGGATTGGATGCAGAATTGGCAAATTTTCCGACTTGTCAGAGAAACACCATTTCTGTGCACTACGTAAGTTTCCAAAACTCTTGATTAGACACATCCCTGTCATTCTCAATGTCCTTACCTAGTGGTGGGTTTAAGCATGTCTGTCTCTAAGTTTTAAATAACTCATAAGTATTTACTTTTTATAATGCTTAACTTCTTTCTGGTCTGCAAGGCTCTATAGAAGAGGTTGTTATGCTACTAGTAGGAACCAACAGAAGAGATTTGGTGGACGTCATCAAACTGGGAAGTATAAATAATGACAGAAAGTCAGCAGTCTTCAAATGTACTCCAATAGTGGGAAAAGCTCTGCTCATTGGCCAGCAAAAAGTAGCATAATGTTTCCAAACAAGAACAAGAAGATATACTTTATTAATCCCCTAAGAGGAAATTAGTTTTTACACTGTTGTTACACAGAGGCCTAAAATTCACTCACATGCACAAACCTAAACACGCGTGGGGCGGCTGTGGCTCGGTGGTAGAGCGGTTGCCTGCCAATCGGAAGGTTGGTGGTTCAATCCCTGGCCCTGCAGTCCCACGTCGAAGTGTCCTTGGGCAAGACACTGAACCCTGAGTTGCCCCCGGTGCTGTGAGTGTGAATGTGTGTGAGTGTTCATCTGATGAGCAGGTGGCACCTTGCGCTGCAGCCTATACCACAGTGTATGAATGTGTGTGAATGTATCCTGTATGATGTAAAAGCGCTTTGAGTAGTCGTTAAGACTAGGAAAGCGCTATATAAATACAGCACATTTAGTGATTGGAGAGCTATCAGAGTGAGGGGGCTGCCCACTGCACGTACCCCTAATGATGTATCCATTTGTTAAAAAAGAACGACCTATATGTTTACAGATTGAAAGGGTTACTCCAAAGACCATAACTATCTTTTGGAAACAAAAGGTAAAATCTTCTTTAGAACATTATTAACCATGTAGCATGCTGGGGTAGACTGACAGGCCTCCACAACTCTGAACAGAGAATATCTTTGTAGTACTCATGAGATGAACTAATTGATGTCATGTATTTATTTTTTTGTAGCTGAAAGGTTTGGTGATGCCATTTCTACTCACCCACCGACCTACTTGGTTACGAATAATGTCTGACAAAAGTTTTTCCTCAAGATTCAAGGTTCAAGACAATTCATTGTCATTGTATGACCACAACAAAATTCCGTTGGTGGCAATCAGTGCAGCAGTAAATTAATAATAAAAACAAGAAAAAACAAGTGAAAACATAGAAAACCTCTTTTCGGCTTAAGACATCACAAACAATTTATATTATTTTACATCAGCGTACGGCAGTCCTACAAGGCCTACAGTGGTTAACCACATCAGCACATTTTGGAATTTAACATTTGCTAGCTTGAAATGAGGGATTGTACCATGGTGCAGTGGTTAGCACTGCCAGAAGGTTCTAGGGTTCGACCCGCTGGCTGGCTTATGCCCTCCTTTTGGAGTTTGCATGTACTCCCTGCGTTAGCTTGGGTTTTCTAAATTGCCCGTAGGTGTGAATGTGAGCATGACTGGTTGTCTATGTGTATACTCTAAGTCTGGGGACCTGTCCAGGGTGTAACCCACCTTTGGCCAATGTCACTTGGGATTGACTCCAGCCCCCATACGACCCTTTACGGATTGGTGGATAGTGTGAAATCATAGACTGTTTTACACTAAAAAATGTCACCCTGGTGGCTGTCTGCAGCAGGGGTCATAAATCCCACGTCCTGATCTTTTTTTCCAGACAATTGTTTTTCTATTCACAAGGTTTTAGTGAGTTTTTAGTTTCTATGTTCTTAGGATGGTGGTGCTTCTGAATCTACGTTTTCTTTGTCTTTGTAACTGACTCAATGTCATTGCAAATGAGGGCTGCCGCTTATAAATAAAGGTTGAATGAATGAGTGAATGAATGAAAAATCAGTTTACGCCAACTTTTTAAAAATATGGGTATTTTTCAATTAAATTTGTTAACGAGCATGTATCCATTTAAGCTTTTTTTTCTTTTTTCATTAGCCTGTATGTTAACTGTTTCCTTATCTTAACGCGGGACATATGATGAAAAACAAGAAGCATCTCTGTGTGTTTCTCCCTGCCCCTCTCTCTCCCTCCCTCTTTCTCTCTCTCTCTCTCTCTTTCTCTCACACACACACACACACACACACACTCTCACACACACACACACACACACACACACACACACACACACACGTACGCATGCATGTGCGCGCGCGCACACACACACACACACACACACACACACACACACACACGCACGCACACACACACACAGTCATACACTCTACACAGGGCTAGAAACTGGAGTACTGTATCTTTGCTGCCACCTAATGCAGATATCACACACGCCGTCTCCCAGCACCAGGAGGCTTTATTCCTACTTTGTCTCCAGCTCAGGCTTTGGGTTTTTTAATCCTGCCGTGTGGGGTTTCAAACACACTCACAGGTCCTGGGCTCTTCAGCACTGTGGCAGGCCTTAGGTGGTCTGAGATTTTGTTTTCCAGGGGTGGCAGCGCGTGAGGCGTTTGTGATATGCTAATTTAATCATTTTTGTCCACTCCTCCCCTTCCTTCTTTCCCTTTTGCACCTATCAATCTAATCACTTCATCTGGATTCCTGGAGCAGGTGGTAAGAGGGAGGGGGGTGGGGGACACAGAGAGAAACAAACAGATAGATAGGAAGAGGGAGGGAGAAAGAAGAGTCTCTGGCTGCACAATTACCAGCCCTTTCATCTATGAGCGCATGCGGCCTCCATCCCCCCTTAAGCTTATACTCACGCACCCTTCCAGAATGCTTTTAATTTTAGTGATGGTTCACTTTAATTATTATGAAAATTAAATCAAATGTAATCGGCGGATTAATGCGACCGATGAGATAATTCAGCCGCATGGTGATGACAGCAGCGTGGATTGTCAATAAATCTCCACCAAAACGCTCAGGAGGAGGCAACCAGGAGGCAACCAGCTCCACAAGCAGGGATACAGTGGTGTAAAGTCAGTTTACCGTCTCATCCTGTTTACACATCAGTGTTTATCCATTTTCAATTGTCTGACATGCAAATTAACAGAAACTTGGATTTTGGTAAATTAGCCTTCTGTTGCTCAAAGTCTGCTCTCTCTATGAACATTGTACCTCAGTGGTTTGAGCTGGTTTAAAGACTGAAGTTGGCAACTGATCATCTATAGACACATTTACAGTGATGATGAATAAGAGGACAAGCACACTAAGCTGTTGTGTCTCACCACATCTGTTATTTATGAGAGCTGTCCAGACAGTACTGATGACAACTCACATCAACCAGACTTTCACATGTTTTGGCAGACACAAAGTTCAACTCAGCTGATTTATTTATGGGCTGAAAGATTTGTTACCTTCCTTTTAGGCCAGTTAGGATAGGAACAAAAAAAACGAGATCTTTATTTTAACACACACCACCTTTTAAAGCACCTGCACCTGTATTTGTAAAAATGAATACAATATGGAGAAAGCCAAGGATAATGTTGGTGTGATTATGGGCCTGGCATTGACCATATTCTGATGACTATATAGCGTGATTTATACTTCTGCATAAAATCTATGCTGTGGCTACGTACGTACGCGGAGACACGCCGGACCCAATCAAACCTATCAAAAAATGTAACAACAAATTGCGGTGGTGCACGTTGTGTCCAGGCAGTGGTGAATTACTCATTTTCAAATTTTCCTTCACCGTGAACAACATCAAATCAAGGAGAGGGTTAACATTTCCTGCCATAGATTTTCCACAGTGGTCAGAAAGCTGCTCCAATGCTAGGATCACCATCCTGCTCTCACCTCTCCCTCTGCCACACACACACACACACACATACCATGCCCCACACACACATGCATGACGACCAACGCACAGGTATAAACTTCAGGCCACTTCTGTCGGCTACGGTGAAAGCTCTGAGTGGAGCCTCCGCAGAACCACAGATCACACATAAGTCCCCAACAAAGCAAGAAAACACACACACACACACACACAACACCACACACACACACACACACACACACACACACACACCACACACACACACACACACACACACACACACACACACACGTACACAATTATGTTCAACACACAGTAGTTATAGTTTTTGTTATATCTATATAATTGCATTCATATCCAATATATAATTTGTTTTTGTAAATTATAGCAATACTTGGCGTCCAACTAGCCATGGTTACGTTTTGAACATCATGCTCTTAGATGAGAGATGTAACATAGTGAAAGGAGGATGTAAAAATGTATTTTGTATGATGATTTGGTAAACTAAAGTTTTTTACCTTAGGTTCCCCCTTTCTCTTGTCGAGTTCCCTGCACTCTCCTACTCTCCTACTGTCCATGGTTCTTCTATCTGTCTCTCATTTAGCATAACTTTATGTTCCTTCTTTTATTCCATCTCTTGCCTTTCCTTTCTTGCCCCACTTCACACTCTCTTCACTCCCTTTCTTGATCACAGAATGTGAGGGAATTGATACTCGTCTATTACCATATGTTGCTCTGTGATTAATGTTCTCAGGTCTTTCACGTTGTTTCTCATTCATAGCTCATGTCATGGCCCATAAACTAATACCTAAAAGAAATCTGCCGGATGATTCTGACTCTAAAAAAAAGAGGGCAAGAGAAAGAGACACTCAGAGGGAAAGATCCTTAAGTCTAGTAAAGGGCATGAGGAGAGTGGCTGTTAGCAGCACTGTACAGTAGGAAAGTCAAAGATAAAAGAAGGGGAAAAGAAAGAGTTTGTTGTGCTTTGGCACTGATTGAATTATTTAGTTCCATTTTGTCTGGCAGAGCAGGTGTCAGCGTTATGCCAAATGGAGTTATTAAGGGCATAAATCTAAGCCAAGAGCACCCATCATGGCATATTTATTAGGTAGCACCATCCTGTTATGAATCTGTTGATAACAAGTATTGTTAGGATGAGGCAGAGGCTTCCATCGAGGAGCGTTACATGCTAAGGTCCCCTTACACTGTGTTGCATTATATGTTTGTTGTTAACCTTCCATCCAATCTTACACCCAATAAGGAGCAATTCACACACAAATAAAAGTACATTCCTAAAAATAAGTGTGACAATTTTTTTCGTCTATCAACCTTGTTTTTTTAGTATATAATAAAGTGTAAAACGTTTTGGCTAAAATAAAAGTTGGCATCAGATTTAAGAGTTTGTAAAAAAAATCTAGGGCAAATACTAAGAAATTGTAGTAACTCACAAATTAATTAATGTGTGTGTGTGTGTGTGTGTGTGTGTGTGTGTACGAAGGCTAAGGAACAGTGTATTTTAGCTTAGTAAACCCTGGCAAACTGGATGAGTTTCCAGATGGCACACACTTAACCAAATGAACACACACAGAGGTCCCGACCCGAATTTTGCAAAAATGGAAACAGGCTGGCCAATGGTGGCGCAAAAAGTAAACTTGAGCTTGTAGAGGTCTAATCACACCTCCTCTGGTTTAAAGAAAGTATAGACAAAACAAACACATATCGTACACATGCACAGTCCAGCTTCCTGTCTTTTCATACATGTAATCTGTTCATTGTTATGGCTGTCTCCTTGTTTTGTCTTCTACCTCATGCATACAGACATGCATGCGCACAGTGTAATAAATACAAACTGACACACTATCACAGGAATGTGAATGCATAATTGATAAGGTCATACATTTTATGCTGACCATTATACTCTGGACTAACCACATTTACCTGTACTAGAGATTCTTGCAGCTAAAGAGACAAGAGACGGAAAGGAAAATGGAGGGGTGGGAGTCATGGAAGAGTTGTAGTTAAAGAAAGACCACCCTCTTTAAGATTTCAGAATGCATCACTTAATTTGTAGTTTTTTTATACTGTTGTGGGATCAAAAACTTGAGCTGAACTGTCTTGAGGAGACTGTCCTCCCCTGAAAAACGCCACCATTAGACGTTTGTTCAAGGAATAAAAAACAGAACAAGAGGAACTCCGCCACATTCTGTGTCACATGTGTAAACGGAAGTGAAGTAACGTAACAAATGTACTGATTGTGACCCAAAACCGTCATTGGGAATTGGAGTCCAAAAGAATCATCTGGTAAGCCTTGACTCTTGCTGGGAGTCTTCTATCAGAATTCCCAAGAGGCCATTTCCAAGGTATTATTCACAAGGGCATTATTTTATAAACTAAGTGTACTTCAAAGTTTCTTTCCTCAGAAACTCAAATAACTATACTTTTAAAGCATTCTGGGTTTTAGTTTAAACGAGTGAATGAATTTCCCAACTGAGCAGTTTCCTCTTGTGGTTCCCAGAGGGTTAAACTGAAATTCAATCACTGAAGACAATCGGGGTGTAATTAAGCTACTTCTAATTTAACTGTCGGTCAGGAAATGATAATAATATTAGCCTTTACTTACAACAGAACTCAATTAAAAAAAAAAAAAAAAAAGCGACATTGGCCAACTATGACACGCTAAGAGGGGTAGCTTGAGTGGGAGAGATAAGAGGAGCAGTGAAAAAGTATAACAAAGAAACAAACTGAACAGAAGAATGTGCAGTAACCAACTATAAACAGGGAAAAACAAGGAGCAAAATAAAAGCAACGAGAGAACGGGAAAATTTGATGGTGTGAGTCAAGTGTGCATAATGATGTGCACAGCACTCAGGTCTATATTTAAATGGTGCCATTGAGCTGCTTGTTGAAAACAGATGCAGTTGAGTTAACTGGCTTGTCTGTATGCACCAGTGAAAGGCCGTGCATACATTATTCTGGAGTTGAGATAATTTGTCGACAATTAGACAGAACAGGGTACAGCGAGAGGCTGATTAGCATGTCGGTACAAGTCAGCCACAGGAATAGGGACACAGGGGCTTTGAAACAGACATGAATTCGACATCGCACATACTCTGTCATATTTTATTTTCCCTCATTCATTGTATTGCTTTTTTTCTGCACTCTTCTTTAAGGCTGAATTAATATTCATGCAGATGCGAATAATGAATATGGATGTGCAGAAAAACTGACTTGTTTCAGTGACGATAACAAGAAAAAAAGAGAGGAAACACAGTCCCTTGAGAAACAACGTGAGTGGATTGTTAGTTTAGTTGTCTGTATTCTTTTTTGTAACGGGTACCCAATATATATATTCCTCACAGTGTACCCTGTTTCTGCTAAAAAAAAACTAATCAGAGAGCACACTGGATTTTCATATTTTAACAATCATTTTGGTACCAGAGAGAGTTCATTCTAATTGTGTGTAAGGTCCCTGTATTGCTCAGTCTGTCACAGATTGGCTTTTATTCACATCAAATATTACATTTTTCAAATATTAATACGTTTTTTAAAACTCTTTTCAGCAGATTTTGGAAAGGCAAACAGATTTGAGTGTATCCCTCTTGAATGCAGTTACTTAGCCTAACTGATAGGCCTCTGTAATGGATGACAAATTGAACAGGAATCCGTTCAGTATTTGGAAGCTGAAACTCAGTACTTTCCAGAAAAAAAAGAAATCGTAGATGATAAATGTCAGATATTCATGCAATAAGAAGACATGACTGTCTTTCAATATAATGTAACTGTGCATCTTCTATCATAATTAAGGTCAATAATATCTGAACAACACATGTCAATGGCTTAACCTGAGCATTCTGCAGCAGACTCTTCAATTCAAATGTGAACAATGGAAATGATCCTTTAACAACATCCCACAATAGGTTCTAAGAAGAGGAAACCGTAAATTAACCTCTCTGTGGCCAAGTGCACAGCAGCACCAGCAGGTGGGAGTTTACAGAAAGATGGATGACCAAAGAGAACCACAAATCTTCTAAAAAGGCCTATAAGGAATGCAGATTATTCCCAAAAGATTTTGGTACTCCACACACACGCACACACACGCACACACACACACACACACACACACACACACACACACACACACACACACACACACACACACACACACACACACACACCACACACACACACACACACAACACACACACAGTGACATCATCATACATATTGTGTGTGATGTAAAAGCTAAAGGAGAACATTCGTTTTGACGCCTCATTTGAAAGAGCAGTGATGGCAAAGTACAATTTTGGAGGAATTAAAAAGACTTATACAAAGGAAGTTATAATGCCAAGAAAGACCAGACCCCACAATCGCCCTGTGGTGGTCAGATACATTGAAATCCGATTCCTTAGTAGCAGTTGCAGGAAACTGAAATCATCAGAACTGGTAGAGTAAGTTGATGTGCTGGACCAGACTGAACTAATCTGACTTATGGATGATGTTCAAGTTCAAAATCTCAATGAAAAATAGTTTCAGAATCTTTAAAAATGCACAACACTGGTTTAAGGGCTGTCTGAATCTATGTTCCGTTCACTTTCCATGAAGCAACCTGCCACTCTTGTTTTTCAAATATCATGTGTTTTTCATTCTGTCCATGTCATTCTCTATCCACCAGTATCCCCTGTAAAGTATCTAAATAAAATACCACAGTACATCATATGTGATTTATTCCAAAAGTTGGTTCAGAATGATAATTAAATTTTCCTCCTTTCTGGAATACAGTGATCACACATTTTCTGGTGCGGTGTGAGCAGAGAAGATATAACACCAATGTAAAAGTAAACCTCCAGAGAAAAACAATCCCATCTATCCCACCATGCATCTCTTCACCTTTCCCGCTTCTCTGTGGATGGCAGGCAACGTTTGAAGCCTTATCGGGTTCTCTGCTGTTTCATGTCCGCCAGATGAAGGCTTTTAATGTCGGAGCAAAAGGTAGCGTTTGAATAATTACTTGGGTGCCAAGCTGAGAACGCAAATTACTGCACACAGAATTAGCAACAGATGTGTGACACATACACAACATCAGCACTGCACAAACATGACACACATGCAAACAAACAGGTAACACACACAAGCATGTCATCATGCACAGCTATGCAAGCCCATCTTTGTCACTGTTTCACACAGACAATCAATAACACATACAAAAATGCTTCAAGGCATATGGAGGCATATCGAAAAGTCCTATTAGTAGAAGTCAATCTCTTTATCTCTTTATTATGTTGGATACCGTTGATGAAAAGTCAAGAAAGTTGGCATGTAAATCCATAGTGCTTTATTTTTTAGCCTTTTGCTTTGCTGTTCCACTGCTCACCCGTATTTATGTCTCTCAAGCTTGATTTATGGATCTTTGTTGAATCTAGGCTGTAGGTACGCATTTAGACCCTACGCATGATGCACGTTTCCCCAGAAATTCACCGAGTGGCGCCAAACAACTGTGATTGGTCCATATAGGTGGGCTTGGTAGTGCCGCATTTTCCCCTACTTATTTCCGGATTTTCCTTTCCCGTGAACAACATGAAATCAAGGAGAGCGTTAACTTTTCCTGCTACAGCTTTCCATATGTGCAGAAAGCACAGGGGAGACAATTTGTTTCTGTGCTGCCAGAGTCGGTACTCATTACAGAGCTAATCCCTGTCACTCTCTTACTTGCTCTACCACACACTCCCAACATATACAAACCGGTTCAGCCATTCTCTAAAAGAGATATGCTAGAACACGATCGACACACCTGCGCACATGTATAAATACTTACAACGATGTAGGCCACGTACGTAGGCTGGGATGTACAACCAAACATCCGTCTTTAGTCAGCCACTAACCTCAACGGCATCTATTAGACTTTCACATCCTAGCCGCTATCCAGATTCCCACTGTCACCTTTCATCTTCATCATTGTACATTATACAGAGACAGCCAGCAAACTAATCATAATATTTTTCTTATTTGCAAATAAAGTTACTCTGATGGGGTTTTGGAGGCCTCAGCCAAATCGGCCCAGTGAATTATCTGTGCTGGTGAGGAACATTCCCAACACACAAACAACAAATCTGATATATTTCCTGTTCAAACTAAATGGTTATTGTCATGTGTTTGTGTATGTGTCAACCACAACATTGTGTATTTATGGTACCTTTAATCAGGATGACAGACAGACAGCAATACTCCCTGCCATTTACCTAAGAGGCTGCTCGTTCATCTGCCTGCTCTTTCTCTCTGTCTACCTCACATATACACACTTTCATACTGTCTTTCTCATTCTCTGAGTGTCAATTAATCTTTCTCTTTTTATCCATCCAGGTTGTTCTCTCCCCCCTCTCTCTAACTTTCACATAGATTCAGTACCGTTCTCTCCAGCCCTCGTCTCATTGTGCTGTTGCCAGTGTAGTTAAGGTGATGGCTTGACAGACAGCGCTTTAGGGTGACGCCTGTTTGCCTTGTGTTTTATGGCGTCAGTATTGTGAAGAAGGCATTAAGCATCTGTCGCCATCATTAGCCGGCCAGCACACTTGGTCTGTTGTGAGATGCAGATGAATGACTTGAACGGAAATCCAAATGTTCACATTCTGTCTTTCCCTCCGTGGAACGTTTTATTGGATTTTCTAATTACATCGTTTTGTTTCCTTTCTATTTCGGTTGCTAGATACAGGACAGCTGCTGTCAAAATCCCACTGTCAAATTGCGTCTCAAGATTGTCATTTAACAATAACATTATTAGATTGTTTTACATTCATGATTTGAAAAAAAATTAGGAAAGTTTGTCATTTTTGTAACAATTAGTGTAGTTGTCTAAGCATGAATGCACTTGCAAACATTCACACCTCAAAGCTGAACAATACAGCCACAGTTTAACTTGTTGGACTCTAGAGCAGTTAGGTTAAACAGATTGCTAAAGGGCACCTCAGTTTTGGAAATTGGTTAGAGAAAGTGCTGCTATTTCGGTTTCAGTACATGCCCAGCTTCAATGTGTGCTGTAGTCCCTCGGAATATATGCCATTCTACTGACTTGTTTCCCATTTTGATGAATGGAATACCTTTTGTGACAAAAAACTAATATGTCAAGGTGGAATTTCTTAATTTAAAATGCATTTTGTAAACTGCGTCAACTATGTGTATCTTTAGTTAATGTGCCTCCTCTTAGCGCCGTTCAAGCACATGTTACTGTAGATCTATTTCTGCATGTGTGTGCCCAATGAGATGCCCCAAGCAAAGCCCCCGCTGGGACATCATGGTCAGACAGACTTATTCAACAACACAAATAAAAATCAATAAACAATCTGAAGTTTTCACCCTAAACACTGCTTCTTTTTGAAGCTTTGTTTTTTCAATGAATATACAACGTGGCCAGGACCTCAGTGGCGTAGATAGTGTCTCTAAAACAAGTAGAAAATTGAGGGAGAAAGGAGAAGGGGTAGAACAAAAGGGAGGAGGGCAGAGGTGTAGTAGAGCAGTGACACTGTGGGTCAAATCAAATTAATAGAGTCTGAAGTATAGAAAACTGTTTAGAAAAATATATTTTGAGGAGGGGTAGATTGATGATCGGGCATTTTGTTTATGCTGAACAATTTAACATCTAGCATGAGTTGATCAATGTAATCAAGCAGCAGAAAAAGAGATGATTGGTGCAATTTCAATCAGAAAGAATAAAATAGATGACAAAAAAAATTAGCAGAAAAACTAAACTGGACAACCTAAATTTCACTCTACTGTATCAAAGTGCTATAACTCATCAATATTTCATTTTCTTATATATTTTAATTTTATTTGATTTTATCTAAATCAACATTTATTGCAGTAATGTAATGTAAGGTCTGCGATACATAGCCAACCACACACACACACACACACACACACACACACACACACACACACACAATTATACCATCAAGCATGTTTGTGTGTGTGGTGTGTGTGTGTGTGTGTGTGTGTTCATACGTGTAAGGGAAGGGCCACTTTGCCAATAGCACTAATTAGAGGTCAGTTCAGTTTGGGTAGATTCTGTTCTCACCCCCTGATTCCGCTGCCAGGTCACCACTCGGCTCCTACTCTGTGTGTGTGTGTTTGTGTGTGTGTGTGTGCGCACGCCTCGAAGCCCATATGTGGCAGAGAGCGAGGTGAGGGCTGGCGGGTCTCGGGGCCAGAGCAGGAGGCCAGTCAACCCAGCAAGTAGGGCTCTGTCATGGGATGAGGCTGGCCTGCCTCTCTGGCCTGGATCTATGCATCTCTGTCTGCAGGCCCTACAGGTCGTGGGCCCATATACGTCTGTAAGGCTTCTGTCACATCACATAACAACAGACAATCTTGTTTTTTTCTGTCTCATGTTCTCTGCAGCTCACTTACTCCCTCTCTCTCTACCTCTTTTTTCTCTACAGTGATTGTAGATTACCTATATCTATATCTGAACATAAATATATATATACATATGTATAGTATGTACTGTATATTTCTTACATGTTAGGGATGCCTTCATTCACAGTGAAAACAAAGCATATAACGCTGCATTGTGTGCTTTGAAGTGACAATTTGATATTACTGATGTGTGCACAATACAGTATGTATCAATTTCTTTAGTCTCTGTCATGTCATTATATGTAAAACATGTTAAACACTATCATGGCATAAGAAATGCCTTAGAAACAAGAGTCCACAGAGTACTGCTCATTGAAGCGCACCACGATACATTGCTGTTTATAAAGATGCTTTTCTTCCTGTCACTACGTGACAGACAGCCAGCAAACATGGCAAGAGGGAGGAAAAGAGAGAAAAGAGCAGAGCAGGGCATCTGTGTCTTGCCAAAGGGGGTGTCAGACATACTGTGTGCGGATTTGTGTGTAAGTGTGTGTGCATGTTTCTGAGGTTTATTGAATAGCAGCGACAACGGAAATGGACACAGGATTGGAAGAAAAGGGGGAGGAGAACAGGAGGGTGAAGTGTAGAGGCCTAAAGCTGGGGGCTAATGTTATAAATGTGTGTGTGTGTGTGTGTGTGTGTGTGTGTGCGTGGGTATGAGGGGAATATCAGCATAGCCTGTCTGATGGTATTAGGTTTTAGAGACTGTAATTGCCGTTTAGGGTGTTGCTGAGGCGTAAGTCATACACATTTTTGAAGATGTACACAAAGATGTTGACCCATGTTCAAACACACACACACACACACACACACAGAGAGAGAGAGAGAGATAGACAGAGAGAGAGAGAGAGAGAGACACAGAGAGAGAGAGACACAGAGAAAAAGACAGAGAGAGAGACAGAGAGAGACACACAGGAAATCTGTCTCACATCAATCTTTAACAAGCACATCATACTATCCTGTGACCAATCCTGAGCTGTGATGGGGGTGTAGTCCAGCAAACCATGCAAATACATTAATAGTTGTTTTATTTTCCCAATTGCCAGACAACAGTGCGCACAACTGGAATCACATGTGCAAAACTCAACCACAGTCTGCACAGCAGCAGTTCATGTGGACCAAACTCTAGTTTTTTTTTTAATTGCTTGAACACAGTTTTCAAATCTCTACACACTGTACTGCATTCCACAATCTGCACAACACTGTGGATTCACAACACTTTGTTCAAATGCTAACACACTGCTGTCACAACTGTTAACTACACATTCAAAAGCTGAAAGCCTAAGCAGGTGTCTTGTTTTAGACTAGTTAGTGAACATATACAGTTTTTTTTGTATTTAAACACCAAATAAGAATTGCAAACAATTATAGACTGTACCGTTTGAGAAAAACAGGTAAAAGAGCAAATATTCCAATATGCCCAGGTCAGATGTCTGAGGTTACATACACAGCTATAAAAACAAAATGTGAAAAACATTACCTTTACTATAGTAAAACTGCGTTCTTACTGTTGTTCAGAAAGTAATGGAGGTGAAAGCAACAGAAACACCACATTCATTAGTATTTAGAGATGATGAAGCATCCAATGTGATCTGCATGATGCTGGAGAGGCAGGATTAGTCACACTATTCTATGTTACTGTTATTTAACTTTAGTTTTTTTCCCCCAGTTATTCGATACATTTCTATAAACAAAATACTATATTGAAGCAAACTGCTGACCTTACATGAAAATTGGTATATTACATAAAATCTATATCTTTTCTTTAAAGAAACTAGTGAGTAGTGTGAAGACACTCAAATGGTACAAACTGTAAAGATGAGAAAGTTAATATTTTCTGTATTGATGTTTGATGCTAGTGTTTTCACTCTCAGTGTGTTCTGAGTGACAGTGTGTGTTATCTAGATGAGAATTGTTCATAGTTTTTGGTGCACTGAGCCTGTTTGGAGGTGTGGGTTAAGAGTTGTGTGGCTTGGAACGAGTTTTGCAGCTGATGGGAACTGTTTAACCCAATAGACTGTTGGTAGTGCATGCTGTAGTTGGAGCACATGTAGCTCTAGTTGTGCCCACTGATGTTTATCAAAGCAATCGGAAACAACTGTGAAACATGCAACACATCCACCAATAAAACCAAATGCAAAATACACACCCTACTAAAACTCAAACTGTGATCAAAATGAAAAGCTGCCTAAAGTCACATTCTAACACACACACACAATTTTACTACTCATTTATGGAATATGATTTGAAATTACATTTTCAGCACATTTTAGTTTACGTAGAGTAAATTGACCAATTGGAAACTCAATATTTCAGGATTATCAGGAAAGAAGATGGCAGTAATTTTAAGTGAAGCTCAGTGTAGGACTTTTGGGTTAATTATTCGTTAGACAATGCTGCACTGGTTCCATGAAGAAAAAAAGCAGAGTGAAGAAAGACTGTCTGAATTTATGTGAGCTAAATGGTTGATCATCCCATCCACATTAAGACCAAAGCTGAGCTGGCAAAGCGTCATGACTTACTGCAGGCAAGGCAGGTCCAAAACGTCACGTTGGCCTGTTGTATACACCCCTTATGGATGCATATATGGTAGATGCCTTACATAGTGCTAAAAGGGGGACACCAATCCAAATAGCATTCAATTATAAATGATCCAGAAGTTGTGTGTTTGGGTGAAAAAAAAAAAATAATTCTGTTTTCAGACAGTCTTCCATCTCTCTTTCCATCAAAGCAACCTAAGCCTCATTTAGTCAAGCCGGGTTGCTGAAGGCTGAAATCTACACCAAACTACCGGATGGACTAAAGACGCGCGCGCACGCACACACACACACACACACACACACACACACACCTCTTCTGCCAGGGAGAGAAAGACATGGATACAGCCAGACGGAGAGAAAGAGAGAGAGAGAGAGAGAGAGAAAGAAAGAGAGAGAGAGAGAGAGAAAGCGAGGGAGAAAGAGAGAGAGAGGAGAGAGAGAGAGAGAGAAAGCGAGGTAGAAAGAGAGAGAGAGAAAGAAGTGAGATAAAGGAGGCCGCAGGTTACTGGTCCCAGAATACACTAGACTGACAGGACTCAACCACAAGACTGGTGCATAGTTACCATGGCAATTTATGACTGACTACAACTGAGATATTAATTCAATCAGGAGAGACATGTTTGCAGATACACAAATAAGGTTTATTGTAGACATTTATTTACAGTAAAAAATGCAACAGAGGAGTGGGGGAGCATCGACAGTGGAACCCTTGTGGCTATGTAGTGTGAGATGTGGGTGGTCAAGGGGGCACACTGATTGACCACTGCTCTGTGTAGCATGGACAGTGACATAGAGCTGTTAGTCAGAGCTTACCAGCTGTGAGCAGTTACAGTTACTGTGCTGGAACAGGAGTGAGTCTGTGGGAGCTTTGACAATCACTAAAAGCATGTTTATTGACCATTGAGAGAGCCACTGTGTGGATACCTGTGTTGAAGCAAAGCTGGCGGCTCCTCTACAAGAGGCTCTCCGGTTTGTTTGTGTGTCTTGGGGAGTGTCAGTACACAGTTGTAGCCCTGCTGTTTATTACAGTTAACATCCCTGTTCGTCAGCCCTAAATATCTTGTTAAGCTCTGAATATAGCACAGTTATTTGCAAGCCAATTTTTTTGTTTAGCATGTTTAAAAAATCTCATGTAAGACATTGTCTGCCAGCACTGATCAGGCTTGCTAATGCTACCAATAGATGTGTGTGAGAGGCACGGAGAGGGGCAGTCAGTGCTCCACGGGTTATACTTGTGTGTGCGAAAATTACCTCAGAGTCTTTCCTAATATCTTAGGGAGGGGTGAGAGAATTAGGCTAAGCTGAACTTTCAAATCCAATTGTTTGTCATGGTCCTTTATGTGATTTGATGCCTGCTGCAGATCAAATTAAATAATAAAGTTAAAGGTTGAATCCAAGCAGGAACATGCAGGCCAATTTCGAGCAGCTTTTTACACACAACATCTTGTTGGAATAATCATCTGTATTGACATCATACACCAACTATAAACTGATTATGTGCACAACGCATAAAAATAATTTTGTGTGGCGTTTCTCTCTAAAGATACCCTGAAAGAGGTAACTTTTCCAAGTTAATAATTTTCCAATTTTTTTATAGTCACATAAAAATTCTTAAATGAACAATTGCTCCAAAGATAGTTTCATAGCTTCAGACCTGGCTGTGTACCTACACTAACTGAGTCAAACATAAAATTGTCTCACCTTTTATATGTGAGCACAGTCTATCAATCAAGTTGTCACCAGTTCAGAGATCAAACAAGTGTGTAAAAATTTGGCACACATACTTTTTTGATACAACAACAGACTGTTCTCAGGCTGGTTAAAGGGACAATGCTTTGGTTTGTGTAGAATAGTTTTTTTCAGGATGAAGATTCTGTCATTCAGTATCAGATATTTTAATATTCTTTTATGTAGCAGTTGTGTTTTTTTCTTGTGTTAATGGTGTTATCTTTATGACTTGCATGATGAAAATCTATTTTGGCTTAAAAAGAGTTTTAAAGAAATGGTGCGACGCCTGCGAGCTAGTTCAGGGAGTCAACTCGAGTTGCACTGCTGCACTGCTGTTAACACACGTCATAAACACGCCCTCAATTTGGCGGTCTATTTAAGCTGCACAATTTCTCCATCTCTGCCTTGTCAATGCTGCTGCTGCCCTGCACCTGTATTGCTGCCTGTTTTCAGCCCCACCACCACCCCAGTATCCACCTGCAGGCTCTGGCCAGGGGAAAGCTACCTTATCATCACTCCCCAATGTCTCATGTAAAGCCAATCTGCGGGGAGTGATGAGGTCAGAGTTTGGCCGCAAAACACAATGTTCTGCTGTCATAATAAACACTTCAAACCTGAGTTTTTGTAAACGCAATAAACTGTCTTTAGCACAATATCTTAAATAGAATTTTACTGTATGGTATGTTTGCTGACAGCCATTTTGCCTTTAAAATATGGTTTAGTCCTGTCCTTGCTATGTGACATACACTGAATAAAGAAGTCACTATAGCTTGCTGGTGTCAAAATAGGACTTCATTCTTCCCACAGTCTTAAAAAATGGCAACTTTTAAGACAAAAATCAAAGCAAGTCTGGGAGGTAAAAGTTTTAGGTTGAAGTTATATTGTTTCTTAAAACACAAAGGTAGGCCTTTGATTTTCCACTGGTTTGACAGCTTTATAGTTTCTGGACACTATACCAATCCAGTGACTTTCAATGGTCAAGTTGCCATTGTGGACTAGTTGGGCTCCTGAAAAATTGTGCAGCATTACCATTGTTATAAAGAGAGGAGATGATTGGACTTTTGGGCTCATTTTGGACTTTCTAACAGTAATGGGCTATGATATATTTCATATAGAGTGTGTGTGTGTGAACAAAGAGAGAGAGCCTGTGTGACGGATGGGAAACGTAATGACACACTCCAGTGGTCCAGAGAAGGGCAGAAGCACAGTCTTCCTTGATAACTGTATAATTATCTACTTTGTCATCATGTTATTGTGTGGCTGCATGTACATTTTATTTCTTAAGTGCATGCTTGCACATTGTTAATTTTTCTGTAATGTCACAACACAACACAATTTTTCACATCTATATAGCTCCACAACAACATGTTTGCTCCATGTGCTAATTAACAGGTACACTGTGTGTAGTTGACTTTTGTGTGCTGATCTGTGTGTTCATAGATGTAATTTGGATTTGTAGGCGCGCAAGCACACACACACAAACACACACACACACACACACACACACACACACACACACACACACACACACACACACACACAAGCACACAAGCACACAAGCACACATACGCCACACACGCATGCAAGCACGCACGCAAACATATACCCATGCATGCCACCCCACACACACACATGCACACACACACTGTCGCTCTTTCTGTGTCACATGCTTTCATACTTCACCTAGTGTAGCCTGCATGATTGTGTATGACAGCAGCAAAGTGGGATGTTAAATTGCTGTATAATGTTAGTACACCATGTAACACATACACACCTACTCTCTCTCTGACACACATAAACACATCACTCTTGCACACAGAGAGGGATTCGCACAGAGGGGGTGTGTATTAAATAATCTTCCATACAGTGAACATGACATCAATTTCATTTCTAAATGACTTTGTCATTATCCGTTTTTCATCTCACCATCATTTTTATCTCCATCATCTCCATCCTATACCGGGCTTATACTAAAGACACACACACATACATGTACATGCACATGAATACATGTTATTATTTACACTCATTCTGAAACAGCTAATGTGCAGCAAATGCACCATAAACACCGGGGCCTCTATCCTGTCATAGAACTAAGCCCTCCGTGTGTCCCACACTCCCATCAAGAATGTTTTGGCCTTCTGGTTTTCCTTGTGATGTGGGTTTGTGCGTCTTTGTGTTCCTATTTGTTCCCCGCTGAGTTGAAGGGATAGAAGCTGAAGGAGGTCATCCGATTGGGCTGTCACTAATCCCTTAACAACACGGTTGCCAGTGATTGGCTATGACCATAAATAAGGGGATGGAGTCAGCAGGTGGTCGGGAGGATGATTGAATGGTTGGAGATATGCAGCAATGGGCAGGTGGAAAGTGAGAGATGTAACGAGGTAAAGTGTCCTTCTGGTTCAGGAGCTGAGTCCTTGGAAAATGAACAGAACCAGATTTCCAACAACTGACTCTAGAAAAAAACACTCACAGCGTGATACAATTTGTACTCTATTACATATGAAGAAAATGTAACGTGTGATATTGCTTGAGTTTAAATCAAGAAACTTGAATGTAGAGATGACAATTTACACAAATTATACTAATACATACAGTATTGCAGATACCTTAAATGTTCTGGTTAGGAGCAAATACTCAGACATAAATACTATAGCAACTCTGTGTGTTTGTGTGTTCACGTTAGTGTGTGTTTGAGTGGTAATCACCTCAGGCTGGATTGTCCTCCGTATCTGTAAGGATGAAACCATAATTAGGGGAAGCACACTGCAGGCTTTCCCTGTTTTGTTTCTCTCAGTCTGATTCGCTCTATTGCCTGCAGACCTTTTTGTCATTTGAGGCAAAGGTAGGCGCTCTCTACTCTCCCGAAAATCCCTTCTGAAAGTGCTGCTCTGATATCAGCTGCTCAGATGCTCAGAAAAAGAAGAAACATACACGCATAAAACTGTAGTCTTGTTGTCATCATGAATACATTAAAGGTTCCATGGCATGACAATTTCACTTTATGAGGTTTTTTAACATTAATATGTTGTATAATAAATAATATGTTAAAAAAAACATGTTAGCCTGCCTACGGTCTTCCAGTGGATAGAAATGGCGATAGGTGTAAACCAAGCCCTGGGTATCCTGCTCGGCCTTTGATAAAATGAAAGCTCAGATGAGCCAATCTGGAATCTCGTTCTTTATGAGGTCATAAGGGGCAAGGTTACCTCCCCTTTCTCTGCTCAAACAGAGGTCAATAGTAGGCCAAAGTCAAAGGGAAAGGAGAAAACAAACAGAAACAGAAGCTGCTCTTCTTTGCTTTGTATAGCTGTGTGTATGTGGTGCCGTCCTTTGATGAGTTTTACAATTCCCATGTCTCTGGATGAATTCTTTCTGTTCGTCCACTGTCTGTTGTTATGTTATGATAATAATGATCTTTTGCGGTGAATCCGTGTATGTTGTCAATGTCTGCTTGGCCTTCAAAGTTTTTACTTTAGTTTTTCTTCAAAGTTGCACTGACACTGTATGATTCCAAACCTGGTTTAAGGTTGACGGCTCTGTGCATTGCTCAAGGACACCTCAGGCCCAGGACGTGAACTACTACCTCTCTAATTCACCCTCCGTACCGTGGTCCATCCAAGACCCCTCTGGTTCCCAAGCCAAGACCCTACAGACTGAGCTGATGATGCTCCTATTAGAGATGACACAAAGGAAACTGTACATCTTTCAGCTAAGGGTTTTGATGCAAAATAGCCACCTCACTAGTATTGAATGAAATACTAAAAAGAACAGCAGGCTTGGACTTTCACAAGTTCCATTAAACGTGTTATTATTTTTCATTATTATTATTTTTTTAATCTGTTTCTTTATTTTACTCCTGGTTGTATTGGTTATCTTTTTAATTTCCATTTTTTTGAGATGACCAAAATATCTTGCCAGAGACAGATTTAGTGACAACGTTATTGAAATTCTACAGCGACCATCCCAGCCGCACCAAAAGCATTAGCATGATCCACCAGGAAGTGCCCTTTCTATCCATTGAGGCTCTGTGCATGGGTCACATCACAGATAGAGTTGTGGCTCCATCCATCATGTGGGTTATAGTTAGCCGCCTATGCTAATGTCTGACCCAATGAAAAGTTTACTGAGAGACGGACAAGGACATTGGGGTGGACTCTTGTCATTGCATGCCGTAAACACACACACACACACACAAACACACACACACACACACACAACACGTCTCTCTCGCTTCTCTTTCTCTCTCTCTCTCAAACACACACACACACACACACAACACACACACAAAAAACACATACACACTCTCTCTCTTCTTTCTCTCTTCTCCACACACACACACACACACACACACACACACACACACACACACACACAAACAACACACCAAATGTGGGGCTGTCATATTTCACAGTACCCGGTAGCGTGGGGTGAGTTATGGCCATGTCACAGTATACAGGGAGTGTGTCTGTGGGGTGTGTTTATGTGGTCGCACATTTATGTGTTTACACTGTATGTGTGTGTGTGTGTATCAGGTCCACTCCTTATACGTTTATTTATAAAACACCCCCTCACTCCAAATCAGTGGTGTCCAGAATGCCGCTGCATGTGTAAATGACAAAATGATTTATAGAAATATTCCCAAAATAAAGTCCTACACACCGTGGGGGAATGGAATTCCGCCAACAGCATGGCCTCTCAATGGGAGACAAAATAAATGTACGTATACACAAATACAGCGCACACATTTATGCACACAAACGCATAGATCCGCACGCATAGGGAGAGAGAGGACGGAGCTTTGGTAAAACACCTCTGTAGATTTATGACCAGTAAACTAGAAGATGGACAGATAGATGGATGGAAGGATAGATCAATGGAAGGGCAAAATAAAAAAAAGTGAAAGGATTAAGACAGAGGGAGAAGGATGGAAGGACAGGAGGACAAACAGATGATGGATGTACAGATGGATAGATGAGGAATGACAACAGAGAGGACAGCGCTCAGATAAAACAGTTTTAGGGATTTATGGCCTGTTACAGTTTTTTTCAATTGCTAAACAACATGCAAAACTCTAACCACAGTCTGCACAGCAGCAGTTCATGTGCACCAAACTCTAGTTTGTTTTTTCATTGCTTGTGCACAGTTTTCAAAACTCTACACACTTATCTCATGACTTTAACCACAACCTGCACAACACTGTTGACTTACAGCACTTTGTTCAGATGCTAACAAACTGCTGTCAAAACCACACAATCAGAACAGAATATATTTCAGCCTGGTGCATTTCAAACACTGCTGATTGGAAATTCAGCTGCAAGCTCATGCAGGCCTTTTTTAAAAATATTTTTTAGTGAGCACCTAGTGTATGTATATAGAGAAAGCTCAGAAATACTTTTTGGAAATAAAAAACAAAAACAAGAAGGAAGCAGTTAGACACAGTACCGTTAGAGGGAAACAGTGAACAGGTAAAAGAGCAAAGACACCAAAATGACCAGGTAAGATATCTGAGGTTACATACACAGTGCACACATATATATATAACTAATATATAATATATAGTATATATTATCATAATATACAAATGTGAAAAACATTAGCTTCACTCCAATAAAACTCCACACTTGTTTTTTTTTTTAATAAAGCAGTGGAGATGGAATCAATAGAAACACTACATTCATTTGTATTTATATATGATGCAGGTGCATGGAAAGAGAGAACATCCAATGTGAGGATTAAAACGTGTGGCCTGATGCTGGAGAGAAGCAAGATTAGCCCCACTATTCCATGTTATTATTACGTCCTTCTTGTTTACCTAAAAAGAGGTATGTTATAAAATACAATTCTTCAAAGAAAATATTGATTTGTGTGAAGTCATTTAAATTATTAAAACTGCAAAGACTAAGTTTGTGATTTCTGTATTGGTGTTTGATGCTCATGTTTTTACTCTCAGAGTGTTCTGAGTGACAGTGTGTGTTATCTCAATGAGGAATGTTCAAAATGAGTTTTGCACATGATGTAATTGTTGTTTTACACACATGGCTACAGTTGCGACCACTGTCGTTTAGCAATCGAAAAAAAAGTTGGCCGGAACAAAGGGAGGTCAGGGCAGCGATAGGAAGTAAAGGAAAGAAAACGAAAAGAGAAGAAGAAAGAAGAAGAAGAAAGTAGAAGAAGCGGAACAAAGGAGTCTTGAACTCTTTTTCAGACAGTACTGGGAATATTACAAATCCTGAAGTGGTCTTGCTTCTTTGTGTGCCATGATTCCGGAAGGAATTGTCAAAGCATGAAATGAGTCTTAGGCTGGGAATTGTCTCATTCTGACTGGAAATGGTGTTATCGTTCAGTGCTGGTAATTATGCTCTCTGAGGAGAGCTGGCATGGACCGAAAGAGACAGAAAAAGCAGAGGAGAAAGATACACTTTGATCTTTTGTGAACATGATGGGTTGAGCTGAAAGAAATAATGTGCCTGTGAATGAGTGCATACGTGTGGGTGGTTACTGTACATGCAAGCTGGTCTTCCAGGGGACCAAAGGTTACTGTTGTTTTAGCTAGTTTGCATTATGGAATATCATGATAGACATTCCATTAAAATATTTGAGAGGTTTGAAAATAACATTTCCATTGGAGTCATTGTTTTTTCTAAGTTTCGTCTTCATCGGACTTTGAAAAAGAAAAAGAATTCCATTCCTGAATCAAACAGAATCACAGATTAATTGCATTTGCTAAATATTACTAGCAGCTAGGTAAGTTGTAAGTCTTTAAATATCTTCTCCTAATTTCTATTCTTATTTCTTTTTCTCTCATTGCCAATTTGCTATTTAAACACTAAAATAATCCATAAAACAAACATTTTATTTTAGCAAAACACTAAATGAAAAAAAAGAAGTTTAATCCTTCAACTGTCTCAAAATGAGCTTAGTCTTTCTGTTTGTCTAATTTCCTATCCCACAATCTCATCAATAACTCATCCATTGATTTTTTTTACATTCTCTTATCTATGTACTCCAACAATCCACCCCCCCCATCTCTGTTTTAGTCTCCCCCTCCTTTGCTTTACTTTGTCTTTCTGTGCTACATTGCCATGTGTTGTGTGGTGTAAATGGGTTGTGTTAAATGTTGCACTGTCCCTGGTGAGTGTTAACAGTATGGAGAGAGAGGCTGATAATCTTTAAACAGGGCATCTGCTGGCATCTGCTTTATCTTTATTGTTCCCTGGACACTGAGCAGAAAAATATACAGGCGGGGAGACAGACAGACACAAGAATGGAAACACATTGCATATAGGCCCACAGTACATCTAGTTCACATACATATATATTTGCACACACACACACATACAAGTTAATTTTGCATGTAACACCCAAAGAACAACCACAAATATACATTTCTCAAGGTAGATGACAAACAATGAATGAATACTTTAGTAGAGTCACTGAATGTATGCACACACACACACGCACACGCACAAAACAACATATATGACTCAAGGTGGCCGTTCAAACACTTAATTGCTGTTCCAATTCAATCATGTGACCATTATATTTACTGTAATGCAACAGCTCCCATTTAAACACGCAGTTAACGTTGTGAAACGAAACCAGTTAAGTTTAGGCAACACAATTCTTAGTTTGGCATAGGAAATCATCAGGGAATGTCTTAAAATGAATCACAAAAATTACTAAAATGAACGCAGTGCGTCACAAACGTCACAGGACTAAGGTCCGTAATATCGGTTAATTTAAAAAAATGAGACTTTGGTTTCACATAGTCCACGACCCACGGTCTTCTGGGTGGAAATCCTGTGATTGTTTGACCCATCAACCACCCCAGCCTTCCTCCTTACGTAAATGTCGGCACTCATATACTTTGTCGCAACACTTCCTCGATTGCTCCTGTGATGATTTTTTACTACGACCACGAGAAGTCGCCGCCACACAACAAGCGTAACTATGGGTCGTTGTGAGCTGCCTCCACAGTTAACCTACATTGTTCAGTCATTTTCTGGTTGAAGACGGCCTGGATTGGTTGTAATCCAGCAATCCAGTTAAGGTTTCCAGTTTATCAGATTTCATTCTTCACAAGCATTTTCTGCAAAAAATGCATTTTATTTCTACTTCAATTATTATTTACACTTGTGTTTTATTTCCTACTGTGTTTTTCCTACACTTGTGTTTTTCCAACTTACTGACATGTAAGGAAGACTGGATCAAACAAGAAGCAAAGGGCACAAGGTAGCATATATACATAATATATAAGGGAGTTAGGGACAGGTGTGTTGGCAGGTTAAGGGAGGAGATTGTAGCGTTGCAGAAAGAGCTAAGGACAACTGATAGACATAGAGAAAATGGCAGAACAAAACAGGTGGAATTCATGGCAGGTAAACAGACAACGGGCAGAAAAAAAAA